>NW_028245210.1:0-28437 GCF_964263255.1 Lissotriton vulgaris | reverse complement strand
AATCAATCGGAATGTCTGCTACTTTTGCATCCTGAATAAGGGTGGGCGTAGTTCGCGTAGCCGCACTCTGCGCAGCTACGCGAAGTTGCTCTTGCACTCCGCGAGCTACGCGTAACTCCGCAAGCTTGCGTAGTAGCTTGCTCGACCCGTTCGCGAGCCGTTTTTCTTCTTCGGGAGCGTGGTACGCGTGTTGGGCGCTGCCTGCATGCTCGGGATGTGTAGCGCGCGAAGTTACCCATGAGGTGGGCTATGGGCGCGGCCATCTTGTTTTTTCAATTGTTCTGCCCATGCTCGCGAGTTATTCTGTGCCAGATTGCAGTTCTGCGTGTTCGGCAACTCGATCTTACCGAAAAGCATCCTCGCGCATCCTAATGACCTGATCTCGCATCCAAATGACGTTATCGCGTTCACACAGTCGGGCAGGATTGTGGGGCAGGGTTTACAAACATCGTGGCACACGCGACCGGGAAAGAACATAGAGAAAGCGAACGCAGAACCAAGGTAAGACATTGCTGCGCACTCGAGAACGCTATTGAGTGCGCGAGAACTATGCTACGCTGCCGATTGCGGAGTATTCGACAACTACGCATTCTCCGCGGAGCGCGGAGTTGCCGAAACTCCGCAAACTCCGCGAATGGAGCGAGGTTCTTCGCCCAGGCTTAATCCTGAATACACCTCCAATCACAAACCATTCATGGCGTGTTCAATGCCTGGGTAAAGCATGCCCCAGTCTACCCCCATGTTCTCCTGGTATCAGGCTGTGCAACTCCCTATAGAGAAATTTGAATTAACTCCAGCCCAGGAGGCCCTGGCCAGTGGGGGAGGGTCCTCTTCGCAGAGTTAGTGTAGCTAAACCCAGATAAGAGCTGAGTGTCTACCCCAGCCCACCAGGCCTTTCCAAGGAAATAGGGAGGGGCACGGGGGAGCTAAGATGTCCAGCAGAACAGCTCGCATTCCTCACACTGGCTCAAATCACCATTCTTCCCCTGTACACCCACGGGCTCTCAAACATACATCAGGCAGGCAAAGGCAACAGGCCCACAGGCATGGCAAACTACACAGACCTGGTCAGGAGGGTGCCTAGGGACTCACCCCTCTTGACTATAGATTTATTGCTGCCACCGCTGTCAGTCAACCACAGCCTTAATAGAGAGGGCAGTAGCCACTCTCTGAAAAATAGGGGTGCACTAGGCATGCCCCCTCGACCTCAGAGCCAAGCTCTGGGGTCTCAATCCATGTAACCAGGGAGACCCTCAGTGGACATGTATGACTGTCATGCTCACTGAGGTAGGGATCTAGAAACCATATAGTAGCTTTTGAGTGTCTTGCCTGGAGATTAGCATAAGGCAGGGGAAGCACTCTCTCCAGAGACATGCAGGAGACTTCCCATCTCAACATATGCCCTCCCCAGATCAGAATGGCAGGGACTTACTTCCCAGTGGGAGAAGACCGATCATTTGATTGGATAAACCCTCGGGAAAGTCCATCTGCATTACCGTGCTGTAAGCCTGCTTTATGCTCCATAGTAAAATCTAATCCCTGCAGAGATATGGACCACCTGAGTAACTTTGAGTTCTCCCCTTCATTGCCATGAGCCACTTGAGGGGCTTGTTATCTATCTGAACCACAAACCTTGCACCAAACAAGTAAGGCCTGAATCTTCGAAGGGCCCACACTATGGCAAAGCATTCCTTTTCTCTAGGGTCTCAATTAAGCATGGGCGTAAAATCCGTTCCGCTCGCGGATTTTGCGGATTTTCGGTAAATTCGCAATCCTTTTTTTCTCTTGGTGATACAATTTTGCGGCGCGCGGCGTTTACTTCCCGTCATTCATCGTTTGCCGAGTTATTTTTCTTGATATTTTGCAAGTGCTGCACCATTTTGGATCTTGCTGCGGGATCCCGCGGGAATTTGGCAAGCATGATTACGTAATCGCGGCTTGCCAACTTTTACAGCGAGAGTTTGTCAACGCGAGTACGCCGTGATCACGTATCGCGGTACTTCGCAATTGCGAGCTTTGAGGTGCAGCGAGCAGCAACAATCTCGCACTCGCGAAAATATAAACTTTGCAATTCTGCACAAGAAATCCACCAGCAAGCAGCATAAACCTTCTGGAAATGATTATTTTTATCTGAATAACTCCTCAGGTTGACATTTGCCTGCACTTTTTTTGCGAGGAGTCCATTTTGGGGAGGGGGGGGAGTGGGAGGAAGGAAGTGCCCCACAGCCTTTAACTTCCTGTTCCTGTCCAGCAGGCTCCTCCCAGTGCTTTGTCCATCTCCTGGTCACTTTTCATTTGGATCTGGAGCTGGAAGGATTACTTTTTGTGGATGCTGCTGGATATTTGGATTTGAGGCCTTTTTGACTTTCCTTGGATCACTTTTGGATTAGAAATTTCACAAGTAAGTTTGTTTGGGGCATTACAGTTGCTGCAACTACAATTTTGGAATTTTCGATTTTTGGGCTGTTTTGGGGCCTTTTGCCCAGGGGTACTCAGTGGTGGGTGCACTGAGTCTTTCTGTGGGGTGTTTTGAATTTAAACATCATGGAGGGGCTGGATGGCTTGGGATTGTGCTGATTTTTCTGTGATTTTCGTTTTTTTGGCCTGTTGTGGCCTTTTCACCCGGGGTAGTGAGTGGTGCATGTGCCTAGTCTTTCTGTGGGTTGTCTTGAATTTAAACATCATGGAGGGGCTGGATGGCATGGGATTGTGCTGATTTTTCTGTGATTTTCGTTTTTTGGGCCTGTTGTGGACAGGCCATGTGGTTGGGGGCCCTTTGAGTGCTGCTACAGGCCCTGGCCATGTGCTGTGATGGAGGGGGCCATTTTGAATGCAGGCAGTGTTCTCAGGCCTGCACCCATTTTGCCTAGCTTTCATCCATTATGCCCAGGGGTAGTGAGTGGTGCATGGGCCTAGTCTTTCTGTGGGTTGTCTTGAATTTAAACATCATGGAGGGGCTGGATGGCATGGGATTGTGCTGATTTGTCTGTGATTTTCGTTTTTTGGGCCTGTTGTGGCCTTTTCACCCTGGGTAGTGAGTGGTGCATGGGCCTAGTCTTTCTGTGGGTTGTCTTGAATTTAAACATCATGGAGGGGCTGGATGGCATGGGATTGTGCTGATTTGTCTGTGATTTTCGTTTTTTTGGCCTGTTGTGGCCTTTTCACCAGGGGTATTTGAGTCTAGCATGGGCCTAGTCTTTCTGTGGGTTGTCTTGAATTTAAACATCATGGAGGAGCTGGATGGCATGGGATTGTGCTGATTTTTCTGTGATTTTCGTTTTTTGGGCCTGTTGTGGACAGGCCATGTGGTTGGGGGCCATGTTGAGTGCTGCTACAGGCCCTGGCCATGTGCTGTGATGGATGGGGCCATTCTGAATACAGGCAGTGTTCTCAGGCCTGCACCCATTTTGCCTAGCTTTCATCCATTATGCCCAGGGGTAGTGAGTGGTGCATGGGCCTAGTCTTTCTGTGGGTTGTCTTGAATTTAAACATCATGGAGGGGCTGGATGGCATGGGATTGTGCTGATTTTTCTGTGATTTTCGTTTTTTGGGCCTGTTGTGGACAGGCCATGTGGTTGGGGGCCATTTTGAGTGCTGCTACAGGCCCTGGCCATGTGCTGTGATGGAGGGGGCCATTTTGAATGCAGGCAGTGTTCTCAGGCCTGCACCCATTTTGCCTAGCTTTCATCCATTATGCCCAGGGGTAGTGAGTGGTGCATGGGCCTAGTCTTTCTGTGGGTTGTCTTGCATTTAAACATCATGGAGGGGCTGGATGGCATGGGATTGTGCTGATTTTTCTGTGATTTTCGTTTTTTGGGCCTGTTGTGGCCTTTTCACCCTGGTTAGTGAGTGGTGCATGGGCCTAGTCTTTCTGTGGGTTGTCTTGAATTTAAACATCATGGAGGGGCTGGATGGCATGGGATTGTGCTGATTTTTCCGTGATTTTCGTTTTTTGGGCCTGTTGTGGACAGGCCATGTGGTTGGGGGCCATTTTGAGTGCTGCTACAGGCCCTGGCCATGTGCTGTGATGCAGGGGGCCATTTTGAATGCAGGCAGTATTCTCAGGCCTGCACCCATTTTGCCTAGCTTTCATTCATTATGCCCAGGGGTAGTGAGTGGTGCATGGGCCTAGTCTTTCTGTGGGTTGTCTTGAATTTAAACATCATGGAGGGGCTGGATGGCATGGGATTGTGCTGATTTTTCTGTGATTTTCGTTTTTTGGGCCTGTTGTGGCCTTTTCACCCTGGGTAGTGAGTGGTGCATGGACCTAGTCTTTCTGTGGGTTGTCTTGAATTTAAACATCATGGAGGGGCTGGATGGCATGGGATTGTGCTGATTTTTCTGTGATTTTCGTTTTTTGGGCCTGTTGTGGACAGGCCATGTGGTTGGGGGCCATTTTGAGTGCTGCTACAGGCCCTGGCCATGTGCTGTGATGGAGGGGGCCATTTTGAATGCAGGCAGTGTTCCCAGGCCTGCACCCATTTTGCCTAGCTTTCATCCATTATGCCCAGGGGTAGTGAGTGGTGCATGGGCCTTGTCTTTCTGTGGGTTGTCTTGAATTTAAACATCATGGAGGGGCTGGATGGCATGGGATTGTGCTGATTTTTCTGCGATTTTCGTTTTTTTGGCCTGTTGTGGACAGGCCATGTGGTTGGGGGCCATTTTGAGTGCTGCTACAGACCCTGGCCATGTGCTATGATGGAGGGGGCCATTTTGAATGCAGGCAGTGTTCTCAGGCCTGCACCCATTTTGCCTAGCTTTCATCCATTATGCCCAGGGGTAGTGAGTGGTGCATGGGCCTAGTCTTTCTGTGGGGTGTCTTGAATTTAAGCATTATGGAGGGCATGGAATTGTGCGGATTTTTCTGGTTTTTTTCGATTTTTTTGGGGTGTATAACTGAACTGATGTTCCTCTGTCTTCCATTGCTTTTAGGTGCACAAGACTCAAGAGAACCACCAGTGCCAGGAAGAAGTCCTGCAGCGGTGTGTGTGTGCAGCATAACGTCACGCGACGTCACGTCTGGCCTCAGACAACTCTACAATTCGTGCAACTGCGGCCTGCTGTCTGACCTGCTCTGAAGAAGATGGCCCCAAAAAAAGGTCTCCGTAGCTCCTCTAGCAAGAAAGTTGCTAGTAAGGAGCAGAAGAAGCAAGTTATCAAGGAGGCCGGTGTGCCGGCCGCCGCGTTTTTTGGGAGCAAAACAAAAAGTACGCCTGCAGCAGCAGCAGGATCTGCTGGGGACCAAGCTGGGAGCAGCACCCCCACTCCATTGGGTTCAGTTCCTCCACCACCACGCCAACTTAAGTCAAAGCCCTTGAGTGCTTCAGAGGCAGTCAGTGTACTTCTCCAATCACCATCGACCAGTGATGTTGGCTCATCGCAAGAAAGTAGCAGCAATGTCCCTGAATCAACACAGGTTGTTGTAACTCATCTGACAAGTGTTGAACAACCACAGCCGCAACAACAACACCATGTGCAAGTACAAGCCCAAGTACATGTGGAAGGAGAGGCAGCGCTAGGAGATGTGCAAGCAGAGGTGCATGGAGGGTCACAAGTGCCCACAATAGTTGTTCCTCCCGAAGTAGGGGCACATCAGGAAATTGACAATAAAACCGAGGTATCATTTGAGGAAGCCACTCCTCCTGATGATCATTCATTGTCTTCCACATCCCTAGCAAGGAAAAGATCAAGGGGGGTGTCTACATCTTCTTCAAGCCCACCTCCTTCTGATGATACGGATCACAATTGGTAACCAGCACCACTGCCGTCTGAGAGTGAGGCACACCATGATCTGACAAAGATACCTAAGCGTAAAAGGAAGGTCGTCGAAAAACTCATAGCTATGGAGTGTGATGAGGCTCAACAAGAAGTGACGGATACTGCTGCTGATGAAGCCTCTCACGATGACGATGAGCCAGTCATCATAAAGGTCACTGCAGCCCCAGCGGGCATGCAGCAAAGAGACATTTTGACCCTATCCCGAGAAGCTGCTGAGCGTGATGATGATGTCGACGAGGAGGCAATGGAAATGGAAATACAACAATCATTAGATTTGGAGTTAACTAGTACACCAACACCTAACGCTTCCATATTTCTTCCTCGCAAGAAGGGACCTCCATCCACCTCGACCTCAATTAGTGGTGGTGAAAGTGCAAAACGTACTGAAGTTCGGCAATCCACATCCTCCACTTCATCTGGTATTAGCAGCAGGACCACCACCACCAGTATCGCCGCCTCCTCCGGCCCCCAAAGACATTTCAAGTCTCCAGTTTGGGACTTCTTTAGTGTTTGCCCAAAAAAGGAAAACTTCGCCATTTGTAGCATTTGTAAGCTTCGAGTTAGTCGTGGTAAGTTTGGTACCAACTATGGTACCGGAGGCCAGAGAGGTCATCTTAGGAGAACGCACACTGTCCAATGGTTTGCGCACCTAGAGGCGATCAAGGAAGCCCGAATTGCACGTAATGAAAATGTTGATTTTTCATCTGATGATGACGAGGATGAAGAAGACGATTCAAACACTTCACTTACACCCAGTACCCCTGTCAGCAGCACACCCCATGTGAGCCACACTAAGAGTGTGGGAGAGAGTGAGACACCAATGCGAAAAAGTTCATCAGCGAGCGTAACTGGGTCAAAGATATCATCATCATCATCCCGTAAATCCTTGGTCCAGGGCAACATTAAAAAGATGTTGTTTACAGAAGCGCAATATGAACGCAACCACCCACTGACGGGTCTGTATAACACTAAGCTGGCTAAAATGCTAGCTCTGGACCTTCTCCCTTTTTCTTTTGTAGAAGGGGTTGGTTTTCTAGAATTAGTGGCAGCGCTCTGCACTAAATGGAAGGTTCCTAGCCGGTTCTATTTTGCCCGAGTTGCGGTTCCAGCACTACATGAAGATGTTCTGGAGGTGATTGGGGCAGCTTTGCAGAAGAGTGCTGTTCACACTATACATCTGACAACAGACATGTGGACCAGTGGCGCAGGCGCTGATTACATGTGCATCACTGCACACTGGGTCTCTTTTTCAGGGGCTAAAGCAAAGCTAAACGCAGGTGTTGACCCGGACATTGTTTTTAAAGCTGCTCGGAAACATGCAACACTAGCCATGTTTGGTTTGGAGAAACGTCACACAGCAAAAAACATTTTGGATGTCTTTAACACAAAGGTCCTTGACTGGCTGTCCCCAAAAAAACGCCAGGTTGGTTATGTTTCCACGGACAATGGCGCCAATATAGTTAAGGCCATGCTGGGTGACTATTTCAGAGTGCCGTGTTTGGCGCACTGTATAAACCTGGTTGTCAAAAAATTCTTGGGTGATAAAGACAGTGCAGCGTACAGAGTAGTGGACACCCGCCGAAAAATGTGCAACCATTTCAGCCATTCTTTTAAGGCCCGGAAGCATCTGAGGAGCCTGCTATATGCACGTCAAATGCCAGTGAAAGCACTCATCCAGGAGGTGGTAACACGTTGGAACTCAACCTTCTACATGCTTGAGCGTCTGTATGAGCAGTATACGGTACTCGATCACTATTTCTTAACACAGGGTACAGCTCAGAAGGAGGACCTGAGGATGGGTGCGGCGCAATGGAACATAGTTAAAAGCCTGACACGCATGCTTCGTCCTTTTGAGTTCTTCACGCGTGCAGTCAGCAAGGAGGACTGTAATTTGGGAAAAGCTATCCCATTGTTGTACATGCTGGAGCACCAACTGAAGGAGGTGTGTTCTGTGTTTGAAAAAGATGAAAAAAACCAAGACCCTTTTGTTCTGGCTGAGAAATTATTAGAGCACCTACAAGGTGATGAGCGTCTTAAAATGATCCACTCAAACCAGCATTACATTTGTGCTACTATTCTGGATCCACGCTACAAAAAGGCGCTGGCAGGCCAAACATTCTTTCCTTTTGCTGATGAAGATGTTACAAAGTACAAACAGTGGATAGCCTCCTCAGCCAAGAGGTTTGAAAGAGAACGGCAGCAAATTGAAGGAAAAGGCAGTACATCAGCATCAGCAGGCCATCCCCAGGCACAACAATCCACTTCTGCACCTGTGGCTGCGGCACAAGTGACCTCTCAGCCGTTAAAGAGACCGGCAACCGGATCATCTGCACCACCAGACACAACAGTAACATTGGAGGCTGAAGAGGATTGGCTAGCTCAGCTTGGGTTTGGTTCTCAAAAGGTCACAGCAACAGCTAAGCAAAGTGGAGGAACCTTGGAGGAGAACCTTGATTCGATGGTGAAGGACTATCTGAATGACTCAACAGAGGTATATGTTAATGCTGACCCATTGGCGTATTGGCACGGGAAAAAAGAATTGTGGCCACAGCTCTCCAACCTGGCTTTAAACTACTTGTCTTGCCCACTCGCAAGCGTGTCTTCTGAACGTGTTTTCAGTGCTGCTGGTGGCATTGTAACTCCCAAACTGAGCCGCCTCTCGCCCAAAAATGTGGAGAGGTTAACAATGATCAAGATGAATCAGCACCTCATACCACCAGATTACAGAGTACGAGAAAGCGCGCCGGATGAAGACGAGGTGGACAGCAACATAGATGAGGGAATTTCTTCTCTGTCAGGTGACACTGAGCTCACCCTGCCTGAATTTGCAGAGTATGATGACGAAGCCTTATTCTTATTCATGGACCGTGATACCGAGCCCTGAAAATGAGACAATGAATCAATAACTTTCTTGTTCGTCCTTATTCACTTTTATTCCTGTGTGTCTGTCTTTCTTTGTTGTGCACAGTTAATATATTTCAAACTTTAATCACCTAATCACAAAAACAAGCCCATCAGCAGAACTGTCTTCACTTGTTTGCTTATTGATTTGAAGGTGCTGCAGTCTGCATTCCTCAGGTTCACAAGTTCAGAAGAACATGCTCCTCTATCCTCCTCCTCCAGACTCCTATTTCCATCAAAGCAGAGGGCTGGTTTACGCCCAATGAAGAAAGACTCAGCACTTATGGGGGTGTTGTTCTACCTCTTTGCGGGTGAGTTGACGGCTCTGGGGCCATTGCTGGGAAGCTCTAATACCGGATAAAAGTGGTTTGGACCAAATCCGAGGCGGAAATTTATTTGTGGTTTTGCTGACTTGCTTGCCTTTGAGGTGCTCTTAGGGGGGGTTCCGTCTGTTTGTGGGTGAGTTTCGGGGTCTGTGAGCACTGCTGCGACACTCTAATCTTGATTGCATTTGCTTTTCAGGAAATCGGTGGTGGCAAACCGGACTTATGGCCTAGCTACACAGCGCGTTTGGACCGAAGGCCGAGAAATATTGTAAGTAGGAGATGTTACTTTTGGCCTGTTTGGGGTGTTATGCTTTTTGGCGGGTGGGTTGGCGGGTCTTGGGGCATTCCTGGGAAGGTCTAATGCCGGGTAGAAGTGGTTGGGGCAAAATCCACGGCATTTTTTTTTGTGCTATTTCTGACATTTTGCTCAATGTAGCGTTTTCGGGGGCCGGTTTGGGGGCTTCCTGGTGTTTGTGGGTGGGTTTCGGGGTCTGGGAGCACTGCTGGCTATGGATACTTTACTTTGCAAGAGGTTTGAAGCAAATCCATGGTGGCAGAGGGGAGTTAGGGCCTAGCTGCAGAGCGCGCGCGGAGTGATTTGGGAAATTTGGAAAAAAATGACTAAGTCCCCATTTTTGTATTTTTGCTCTTTGGCTGTTTGGTGGTCTTCTACTCGTTTTCTCCTGGGTTGACGGCTCTGGGGCCATTGCTGGGAAGCTCTAATACCGGATAAAAGTGGTTTGGACCAAATCCGAGGCGGACATTTTTTTGTGCTTTTGCTGACTTGCTTGCCTTTGAGGTGCTCTTAGGGGGGATTCCGTCTGTTTGTGGGTGAGTTTCAGGGTCTGTGAGCACTGCTGGGACACTCTAATCTTGATTGCATTTGCTTTTCAGGAAATCCGTGGTGGCAAACCGGACTTATGGCCTAGCTACACAGCGCGTTTGGACCGAAGGCCGAGAAATATTGTAAGTAGGAGATGTTGCTTTTGGCCTGTTTGGGGGTGTTATGCTTTTTGGCGGGTGGGTTGGCGGGTCTTGGGGCATTCCTGGGAAGGTCTAATACCGGGTAGAAGTGGTTGGGACAAAATCCACGCCGATTTTTTTTGTTGCTATTTCTGACATTTTGCTCAATGTAGCGTTTTCGGGGGCCTGTTTGGGGGGCTTCCTGGTGTTTGTGGGTGGGTTTTGGGGTCTGGGAGCACTGCTGGCTATAGATACTTTACTTTGCAAGAGGTTTGAAGCAAATCCATGGTGGCAGAGGGGAGTAAGGGCCTAGCTGCAGAGCGCGCGCGGAGTGATTTGGGAAATTTGGAAAAAAATGACTAAGTCCCCATTTTTGTACTTTTGCTCTTTGGCTGTTTGGGGGTCTTCTACTCGTTTTCTCCTGGGTTGACGGCTCTGGGGCCATTGCTGGGAAGCTCTAATACCGGATAAAAGTGGTTTGGACCAAATCCGAGGCGGAAATTTATTTGTGGTTTTGCTGACTTGCTTACCTTTGAGGTGCTCTTAGGGGGGGTTCCGTCTGTTTGTGGGTGAGTTTCGGGGTCTGTGAGCACTGCTGGACACTCTAATCTTGATTGCATTTGCTTTTTAGGAAATCCGTGGTGGCAAACCGGACTTATGGCCTAGCTACACAGCGCGTTTGGACCGAAGGCCGAGAAATATTGTAAGTAGGAGATGTTGCTTTTGGCCTGTTTGGGGGTGTTATGCTTTTTGGCGGGTGGGTTGGCGGGTCTTGGGGCATTCCTGGGAAGGTCTAATACCGGATAGAAGTGTTTGGGACAAAATCCACGCGGAAAAGCCTTTTGGCACTTTTTTTAACTTAGGGTTCGTTAGGGTTAGCCCTAGCAGCAGGATTGCATGTGTTTCGGGGTGTTCTAGATTTTTGCAACTGAGTTCTGGGGTCTTACAGCACTCGTGAGAATGTGTAATTTTGGTTGCAAGTCATTTGAAGAAAATCCATGGTGGGAAAGGGGGGATTTGGCATAGTTAAAGAAAGCCTTTGCCACTATTCTTAACTTAGGGTTCGTTAGGGTTAGCAGTATTTCTATTGCATGTGTTTGGGTGGGGGGGTTTTCGAGTCTTGGAGCGATGCTGGCTATGGATACTTTTGCTTGGTTGCTTGCAAGTGGTTTGAATGCAATCCACGGTGGTTAAGGGGGTATTTGGGCCTACTTTTACTTTCAAAGTACGTTTTGTCACCAGTTTTCTGCTAGGCCTCATTTTTTGAGATTTGATTGGGGGTCTTCTACATTTTTGCGACTGGCTTTAGTAAGGGTCTGGGTGGGAGCACTGCTGGGAAGATCTAATTTTGTTCTAAAACACAGTTTACAGTACACCTAGCTTGAGGGGAAAGATCCGCTACATTAATTTGCCCATACCTAGTTATCCTTCAAAAGGTGACTCAGACAGAGTACGCACTTTCAAAAATATTGTACTGTCTACTAGGAAAATCAAAGTGTGACTTTTTGCACTCCACAACCTACATACCTTATATTTATTTATCAGTGGTGTTGTAATATTATATGACTTCCTGTTTTTCGTTGAATAATTACAGGCCGGGTTTCAGTCTGTGCAATGGGGAAAAAAGGATGGAGTCAGGCTTCACATTAGCGAGCCGCAATTCAGCATCCGCCAGGCAGGCAGTGGACAGGGTGTCTTCTGGTCACCAACATTGATGGACGAAGCGTCAGATGGAATGGAGGAGTGCCGCTAATAAGACGAATTTTTTTCTGCATGCAACTTAGTTACCAAATTCAACAGGACAACTACAACAACATACAGATACAGTATCCATTGTGTTTTTCTATGACTGTGACTGCATTTCTTGGATCTCTCTCTGCTTCTAAATTGATCCCTTAACACATCACTTAGTCCACTCCACTATCACATCTGCACCACACATAGTCATTTGTAAGTGCTCCTACGTAATTCGCAAGTCGCAGCACGCCCCAGCCCGTAGAGGACTGGGATGGCCCCAATGATGAAGCATGTCACTAAGGGGCAACCCTGGTGAGTGAGGGGACACCTAGAAAAAGAGCAATTTCTCTGTTTCTATCTACTATACCTTCCAGACCAACCCCATTGAGTGTTGTGAATGGATTTATAGTGACCAGCAAGGCTCTGAGGTATCTGGCAACAGAGACCTTATGTTGAATATAGTTATCAATAATTCCACACACGCCCTGTACTGTCGCATTCTTTCTTCCACAGTTGTCAAAAGTACTACTTACTTTTCACTGACATGCATGCAGTAGTGCATGCACTTTCAAAGATTGATGGATAGGTTTGTACCCAAAGATTTGTTTATGTTCAATTGTTTGTCCATGCTGTGCTTTTTTTACAGGGTGTCTTCTGGTGACCAACATTGATGGACGAAGCGTCAGCTGCAATGGAGGAGTGCCGCTAATAAGAGGAATTTTTTTCTGCATGCAACTTACTTACCAATTTCAACAGGACAACTACAACAACATACAGATACAGTATCCATTGTTTCTTTCTATGACTGTGACTGCATTTCTTGGATCTCTCTCTGCTTCTAAATTGATCCTTTAACACATCACTTAGTCCACTCCATTATCACATCTGCACCACACATAGTCATTTGTAAGTGCTCCTACGTAATTCGCAAGTCGCAGCACGCCCCAGCCCGTAGAGGACTGGGATGGCCCCAATGATGAAGCATGTCACCAAGGGGCAACCCTGGTGAGTGAGGGGACACCTAGAAAAAGAGCAATTTCTCCTTTTCTATCTACTATACCTTCCAGACCAACCCCATTGAGTGTTGTGAATGGATTTATAGTGACCAGCAAGGCTCTCAGGTATCTGGCAACAGAGACCTTATCTTGAATATAGTTATCAATATTTCCACACACGCCCTGTACTGTCGCATTCTTTCTTCCACAGTTGTCGAAAGTACTACTTACTTTTCACTGACATGCATGCAGTAGTGCATGCACTTTCAAAGATTGATGGATAGGTTTGTACCCAAAGATTTGTTTATGTTCACAATTGTTTGTCCATGCTGTGCTATTTTTTCTTGTCTCCCAAAACCTTTCCCAAAAACCCCCGTACCCATCCATTTTTCAAACCCTAACCCTCTTCCCCCGGGCTGTGTGGTTTTGATTGATGTGTGACTAATATTACAGTAATAAATCCACACACTTGCTGGGGAGGATAAGGTGATACCAACAGGCTGGTGAAGAAATCCGAGGATATATTCTTACTCTGCTTGACAAAGACCCATGGCTAATGTCAAAGAACTTCAACCGAATTAGTAGTTATACTTTACCATTTGTTAGGCTACAATGTGGCACTGTTCTAGTGTACTGTCACCTGCTATATTCTCTATTGTACCGTTGTATTGCTCAGGAGGACAAACCAGATTTCATTTTCTTTTTTTTCATAGGCATGCAACTGCCACTGTGTCACACCACTAGTACCACCGCTATGAGGAAATTTTATACGCCCAGGATTGCCAACCTTATTCGCTGTTTCCCGTGGAGCCAGCCCTGGGCCTAGCCCTACTTGCAAACAGAAATTACAGGTAAGATAGGCGTTTGGTTGGAGGTAGTATAATGGAGTATTAGGAGAGACGAGAGATTGACGGTAGTACTACTAAAGTCCTAGGACTATTCAGGAAAACAAACTTACTGTTAAACCCCCACCCACCAGACTCAATAGCAGTAAAAAACAGGTATGGTCAGATAAAGTTTCAAAAAGTATATTTTTATAGCCCTAACAAAATAATCTCCCGCAAGACCCTCCCTAACCCCAACGATTGTCCTTCAAAAGTCCCCAAAAAATCCAACTCCCAATTCCCACCCCCCAAAAGTCTCTAAAAAAGGGGCAAGGGACACTATGGCAGGGTGCTGTTGGCTTTAGCAGCCAGGGCATCATGCTCCTTGCGGAGGGTGGCAAGTTCGAAGCGGAGGCCCTCCACCAAGTTCTTATAGTTCAGGACCTCCTGCTCCAGGTAGGACAGTCTGAGGGATAAGCGGCGCCGGTGTGCCTTGCAAATCCTGTGGGGGGCAGCTGCTGTCTTTGCTGCTCGGCGGTGGCGTTTGGCTTTGGTAGCCCGGCTCCGTACCGCTGGAGCACTGCGCTGGCTGGCAGCCCGCACGGAGGAGGATGCAGCTGTCCCCGTGGACGTTGTTGTTGTACCAGACTGCGTCTCCTCCTCCTCCAGGGCCACCAGCCGCCGATATTCAGCGACAGTGGCATACAGCCTCCGTTGCCGGGCCATTCGAGCCAGCTCCTTCCTCCTTGATGGTCTCTTGGATTTGGAAGGAGCAACTACATGAAGAAAGAAAGACATAGTCTGTAACCAATGCTCCTTAAGATTAACACAAAATGATTGAGCAGAAAGTTGTCACAGTACAAGTAGCAAATTGAAAGCACAGTACATAACTATTGACAGTATCTATGTAACCTCCGACTTCTTCATCCTTGCTCTAACATTAGTGGAAGTTTAAGGAACAAATTCTACAAGCACTATGGACTTCCATTACAGTCGACTATGACAGTACACCAGTCTTATTCTTCTTCTTCTCTCTTGTTTAGGAAAATTGGTACGTTATCTTATGCAAGCCGGCATAATGCCAGCGCAGTGAACTTGCACCCGAGAAAAACAGACGCACACCATGGTGAGTGAGACAGACTTGCGTTACTGTACCGGTCCAGTACATGCAGGTGGTGAAGCTCTTACTTTTCTATTACGGGTGGCACTGAGAATACTCTGTTAAAAGGGCTACTGCTTAATTAATTTAGCTTTCACCCTACAGTGCAAATGAGTATTAGAAAAGGAAAATAAAGAAGCTAAATAATCTAATTATCTATCACTTCACATGGGATGTATTTGATGACATATGGGATGACTTTAGGTGCTTTGCTTATTATTGAGTGAACAGTGATACCCCCACACATGAATGACGTACTACTACTAAACTAAAGTTATTAAGAGAGGTAGGGAGTGTCCACCGTAATAACCGGATATATGCTGTGCTTGCAGTTGCAATACAAACTACTGCTACTATTCATGGTAGTATTTGGACAAAATTACAACTTCTTTTCCTTGCCTTTCCTACACTGGAACGGACGTGCGGGTGCGGTGTTACATGCTCTTCAAAGTAACACTTAGTTCATCCAGTGACCGTCTACTCTCTCTAGATACACATATGTCAGATAGTCAGATAGTATCATGAATGATCCAGGCATCCATCCATTCAAAGTATATGCACACATACAGTTTCTGTTTCACCCACCCAGGCTGTTCTCCTTCCACCCATCCTTGCTTCATCATTCACCCAGCCATGCACCATACCATATTCTTTCCTTCCCAGCCACCTCGGGGACCAAGCAAACACATATCATTCTTCTTTGCCAGTCATCATTACATTTCTCGTCCTTCCACACTTACTTACACCCTTCTTTCGCTTTTCGTTCATCCCTTCCATCAAGTTCACCTCAGATCTAATTGGGATTCTTCTCGCCAAAAACTTCACAGCTAAGTCGAAGTACATTTAGAGGAGGCTACTACCTGGTTTATTTATAATACACCCGTGCAGAAAGCACACTCTGCAGTCTTCAATCTCAAATGAGTAAGGAATGTATAGCTTACCTCTGCCCGCCACCACCGTGTCATCCCCCACAGATTTGTCCGGCACTTCCACCGCCTCCTCCCCAGAGTTGTCCTCGTCCAATGCCACCACCACCTCGACGCTGGCCCCGCCTCCAGATGTTCCACCTACAAAGTACATTTAATAATGTTAGAATACACCACTCACTACTATATAATATTTGGTCTAGGAGGAAGAAAGAAATGTGAAAAAACCAGTATACAATTTAATAATTTGTGACTGTCTACTCTAAAGTAAAAATGTCCCTTTTTCCAGGGAAGGCTGTTGTCTTGCTGCACTTTTTGGCACAACTGATGAATGCTTGCTTTTTATTTTTAACTAAGGTAGAGCTCTCCCGCCTAGGGAGAGGACGCCCCTATGCACAACCAAGGGGGGACCAAACGGTCTAGTTCAATTCATCCGATATGTGCAATGAGAGTGTTCACAGCAAGATTGCTTATATGTATCCGGTTTTATTAGGATATCACGTTTCTGATGTTGTTAATTGTATGATACATTTCAGAATAGATGATCCAACACAACATGCATAATTCCAGGTATGTTGAAAGTCACACAGCCCAATGCATTTCGGGCGGAGCCCGTCGTCAGGGGGTTACTCTATAAACAAAAAACAAAAATGACTCGCTATAATAGCGTGGTGGCAAAGCTACATGGTGATGACAATAAGTGAGACGGAAAACACACGGTGCAAATAACGTAGTGAAAAATAAAGTGACAAGAATAGGGTATCTGCATTGTATACTACATGCCAAGCAGCCTAGACTGAATACACCCTGTGAAGAGAGATGGAACTGTGCTCTCGTGAGATAAAAGACTGAAAGCTGACGTGATCGTTTAACAACAAAACTACACCGGATCGGAAAGCCAAATGCGTATCCCCGTGAATGAACTGCCAAATGTTAAAAGCGCTCAAATGTAACTGCGCAGACCGGCAGAATATCGTACTTACTAGTGTGACATGCGTCAACGGACTCAGCGGAGTTCCGAAGGGTGGACGAGACAGTGTGCAAAGTTCCCAGTACAAGTAACCAACATGTAAACAGAAAGAAAGGACTCGCGTGGAGCAACATAAACAAGGGATCCGAGAGGAAAAAGTGTGGGCGCCATTTTAAAACGGGCAAGCTAACCAGAAAAGTGTAAAGTAGATGAAGAGCACGCGTGTGGGGAACTGACACATGTGAAATAAATAAAGAATAATGATGTATACATGAAAAAGACAAATATACAATTAAAGATAGCACAAAAATTCAATGCGGTCATTGAGCCCCAAGGGGGCCATCGTGGATAAATATCGGATCCAGAAATTTTCCTTTTTCAGAAGTGAGTTCTTGTTGTTCAAGGTGATGGGTACTTGTTCAAGAATCTGGTATTTCAGTTGGGCTACTGAATGTCTATTTTCCAGGAAATGTGTGGCTACTGTTGATTTTAGGTTCCCCGTGCGAATATTGCTCTTATGTTCTAAGATCCTCGTACGGATCTTGCGTTCCGTGTGCCCCACATAGCATTTGCCACAAGGGCATTTCAGGACATATATAACATTCTTGCTGTTACATGTGGCGTTGACTCTGAGTTTTATGGCATTGCCTTTCATGGGATGGTTTATCAGGTTTCCTGGGATACAGTTATTGCAATTGCTGCAATTGTGACAGGGTTTTAGACCAGAGTATGTGATGTTGGACTTAGAAACATTGGTGTTGTTCAAAAGTTCTTTTAAGTTCTTGCCCCTGGTGAATGCAAAGATGGGTGTTTCTGCGAATAAGCCCTTAAAGTCTGCTTCCATTGTTAGTATGGGCCAATGTTTCCGGATGATTTTCTGAAATTGCGCAGATGCTTTAGAATGCTTGGATACCACCACAAGTCGGTCAGAAGGTACCTTCTGTTTAGGGAGTAGCAACGAGGCTCTGGTGCATTTCTCACTCCTCTGTAAGGCCAGGTCTAGTATCGGTGTAGGATATCCCCGAGCTTTCAACCTATCCAAGACTGTCTTGATTTGGACTTTGCTTTCCTCAGGTTTGGAAACAATGCGTTTAACTCGCAGAATCTGGGCATAGGGTAAATTGTTTTTTAATCCTGTGCGATGGAAGCTCTGGTAGTGTAATGTCGAGTTTCTGTCGGTAGGTTTTCTGAAGATGGAAGTGGACCAGTCACCCAGTTCTCTTGTTATCTTCACGTCCAAATAATGGACGCAGGATGAGCTGTAATCCCATGTGAATTGTATCCTAGGTGTAACCTGGTTCCATGTGTTGAGGAAGGTGACCAGAGTTTCAGCCGTGCCAGTCCATAAAAGAAAAATGTCATCGATGTACCGGAGATATAACCGGCCATGTTCTTGCCAATTGGGTTTGTTAAGGATGTGGGTCTCTTCGAATATACGCATGAAGATGTTAGCGTAGCAAGGAGCTGCGGAATTACCCATGGCCGTGCCATTGAGCTGAAGAAACCATTTGTCGAAGATGGTAAAATAGCTGTGATAAAGTGTGAATAAGGTCAGTTCCATCAAGAATACTTTGAGATCCGGGTCAAGGTCGGATTGAGCCAACGTGTTTTCAACAGCTTCTATCCCTTCGTCATGCGGGATTGAAGTGTATAGGGAGCTGACGTCCACAGTGCACATGATGAGGTCGGATTCTTTGAGAAGATTCATGATGGGTTCCAGTTTGAGTAAAAAATCTGTGGTGTCTTTTACAAAGGAAGCTGACGTAGAGACAAATGGTTGAAAATATTTGTCCAAAAGTTTTCCTACATTCTCATGGATGCTTGTTCTCGTCGACACGATAGGTCGGAAAGGCGGATTAGTGGGATGTTTGTGGAGTTTAGGTAACATGTACAATGTCGGAGGCTTGGGGTTGATAGGTGTGAGATACCGTTTGGTTCTTTCATTGATGGTTCCGTTGTCGAAGGCTTGATTGATGATGGTGGTTAAGTCGTTGGTGTATTCACGGGTGGGATCCCCCGGAAGTATGCCATAAGTGTTGGTGTCTCCAATGTGTTCAGTGACCTTTTGTTCATAAAAGGAGGTGTCCATGATCACAAGAGCACCTCCTTTATCTGCGTTGTGGCAGATGATGTTAGGATTTTCCGCGATTTTTTGTAAGATGTTTTTCTCCTTACGTGTAAGGTTACCTCGTGTGGCTGGTTGTAAAAAAGGAAGATTCAGTATGTCTTGTTTAACCAGGTTTTCGAAGGCGTCAATAATTTTATGGCTTTGGGGAGCCAAAAAGGTACTGTGAGGTCGTAAGCCTCTGAGCATGTCTTCTTCCTGAGTGGTGTTAGGACAGATGTTTTGGAAGTAGTGTTTTAATCGGATGTTGCGAATCAATTTGAATGTGCTCACTTCCAGTTCCAAGGTGTTGGTACCTGTGGTTGGAACGAATGATTGGCCTTTTTGTAGTATATTGATTTCTTCGTTAGACATGGTTACTGAAGAGATATTGATAACTAGATTTTCATCGATGGTTAACGTCTTCCTTTCGGCTTCTTGTTTTTTTGAGGTGGAGTTTTTTCTCGCTCCTCGGCGGGTTTTTCCCCCCCGGGGTCTTTTTGTAGGTTGGTGCCTGGTTCTAAAAAAGGAACCGCAGGTTCAGTGGAGGTGCTTGGAGTTGGAACATCATTGTCAGATCTTTGCGTTGGGAGACGTGTTCTTTGATCATCTTCTGAGGAAGAGGTTTCATTGGCAGAGTAGGGATTGTAGGGTTTGTTGGTACGTCGGCGGGCATACACCTCAGCCCAGGTGTATACCTCGCCGAGTTTATAGTCAATGGTATCTCTCTTGAACTTTCTCAATTTTCTCTCCTGTGTCTCACGTACATGTTTGTCTAATTGTGTATTAATATCCTCCAACATTTTCTTCAAGTCTTCTTCGGTCAGAGCATCGTCTAGTTCCTTCCTTACGCTGGTGATTTCTAGGGTAAGTTCATCTAAGGTTTTGGACAATTCTTCAACGATCAATAAGATCAGATCAAGGGAGCATTTATTCAAAATGGAATACCAACGTTCTACAAACTTGGTATTGTTCTTACACAGGAGTGGTTTTAGCGGGACCCGTAGGCCGCGAGGGATCCGTTGGACACGATGGTACCGGATGAGGGTACTTGCATGGAGTTTTTGATTGCTTTGTTTTTTTAGTAAATAGAGTAACTGGCGGAGGTTGCTCTCTACGCTCCTGGTATTGCCAGTGGCGGTGATATCGTCCTGTATCATGCCATAAATTTTATCAGCGTCATCTGTGGTATAAGCAAACGTGGTAGCTTTTTGGTCGGTCATACCAGAGACCGATTCAAAGTTCATCGTAAAAGCGTGCCGAGGTCCGTGGACAGACGAAGAGAAATGTATAAATGATAGGATCTCGCACAGCTAGTGTAATCCAAGATGAAAATTGCTTACAGCGGTTGTGGTGTGCACCGGGGAAACACTGTCTGGCCAGTCAGTGTTGGAAAGGTAAGCACTAAGGTAGAGCTCTCCCGCCTAGGGAGAGGACGCCCCTATGCACAACCAAGGGGGGACCAAACGGTCTAGTTCAATTCATCCGATATGTGCAATGAGAGTGTTCACAGCAAGATTGCTTATATGTATCCGGTTTTATTAGGATATCACGTTTCTGATGTTGTTAATTGTATGATACATTTCAGAATAGATGATCCAACACAACATGCATAATTCCAGGTATGTTGAAAGTCACACAGCCCAATGCATTTCGGGCGGAGCCCGTCGTCAGGGGGTTACTCTATAAACAAAAAACAAAAATGACTCGCTATAATAGCGTGGTGGCAAAGCTACATGGTAATGACAATAAGTGAGACGGAAAACACACGGTGCAAATAACGTAGTGAAAAATAAAGTGACAAGAATAGGGTATCTGCATTGTATACTACATGCCAAGCAGCCTAGACTGAATACACCCTGTGAAGAGAGATGGAACTGTGCTCTCGTGAGATAAAAGACTGAAAGCTGACGTGATCGTTTAACAACAAAACTACACCGGATCGGAAAGCCAAATGCGTATCCCCGTGAATGAACTGCCAAATGTTAAAAGCGCTCAAATGTAACTGCGCAGACCGGCAGAATATCGTACTTACTAGTGTGACATGCGTCAACGGACTCAGCGGAGTTCCGAAGGGTGGACGAGACAGTGTGCAAAGTTCCCAGTACAAGTAACCAACATGTAAACAGAAAGAAAGGACTCGCGTGGAGCAACATAAACAAGGGATCCGAGAGGAAAAAGTGTGGGCGCCATTTTAAAACGGGCAAGCTAACCAGAAAAGTGTAAAGTAGATGAAGAGCACGCGTGTGGGGAACTGACACATGTGAAATAAATAAAGAATAATGATGTATACATGAAAAAGACAAATATACAATTAAAGATAGCACAAAAATTCAATGCGGTCATTGAGCCCCAAGGGGGCCATCGTGGATAAATATCGGATCCAGAAATTTTCCTTTTTCAGAAGTGAGTTCTTGTTGTTCAAGGTGATGGGTACTTGTTCAAGAATCTGGTATTTCAGTTGGGCTACTGAATGTCTATTTTCCAGGAAATGTGTGGCTACTGTTGATTTTAGGTTCCCCGTGCGAATATTGCTCTTATGTTCTAAGATCCTCGTACGGATCTTGCGTTCCGTGTGCCCCACATAGCATTTGCCACAAGGGCATTTCAGGACATATATAACATTCTTGCTGTTACATGTGGCGTTGACTCTGAGTTTTATGGCATTGCCTTTCATGGGATGGTTTATCAGGTTTCCTGGGATACAGTTATTGCAATTGCTGCAATTGTGACAGGGTTTTAGACCAGAGTATGTGATGTTGGACTTAGAAACATTGGTGTTGTTCAAAAGTTCTTTTAAGTTCTTGCCCCTGGTGAATGCAAAGATGGGTGTTTCTGCGAATAAGCCCTTAAAGTCTGCTTCCATTGTTAGTATGGGCCAATGTTTCCGGATGATTTTCTGAAATTGCGCAGATGCTTTAGAATGCTTGGATACCACCACAAGTCGGTCAGAAGGTACCTTCTGTTTAGGGAGTAGCAACGAGGCTCTGGTGCATTTCTCACTCCTCTGTAAGGCCAGGTCTAGTATCGGTGTAGGATATCCCCGAGCTTTCAACCTATCCAAGACTGTCTTGATTTGGACTTTGCTTTCCTCAGGTTTGGAAACAATGCGTTTAACTCGCAGAATCTGGGCATAGGGTAAATTGTTTTTTAATCCTGTGCGATGGAAGCTCTGGTAGTGTAATGTCGAGTTTCTGTCGGTAGGTTTTCTGAAGATGGAAGTGGACCAGTCACCCAGTTCTCTTGTTATCTTCACGTCCAAATAATGGACGCAGGATGAGCTGTAATCCCATGTGAATTGTATCCTAGGTGTAACCTGGTTCCATGTGTTGAGGAAGGTGACCAGAGTTTCAGCCGTGCCAGTCCATAAAAGAAAAATGTCATCGATGTACCGGAGATATAACCGGCCATGTTCTTGCCAATTGGGTTTGTTAAGGATGTGGGTCTCTTCGAATATACGCATGAAGATGTTAGCGTAGCAAGGAGCTGCGGAATTACCCATGGCCGTGCCATTGAGCTGAAGAAACCATTTGTCGAAGATGGTAAAATAGCTGTGATAAAGTGTGAATAAGGTCAGTTCCATCAAGAATACTTTGAGATCCGGGTCAAGGTCGGATTGAGCCAACGTGTTTTCAACAGCTTCTATCCCTTCGTCATGCGGGATTGAAGTGTATAGGGAGCTGACGTCCACAGTGCACATGATGAGGTCGGATTCTTTGAGAAGATTCATGATGGGTTCCAGTTTGAGTAAAAAATCTGTGGTGTCTTTTACAAAGGAAGCTGACGTAGAGACAAATGGTTGAAAATATTTGTCCAAAAGTTTTCCTACATTCTCATGGATGCTTGTTCTCGTCGACACGATAGGTCGGAAAGGCGGATTAGTGGGATGTTTGTGGAGTTTAGGTAACATGTACAATGTCGGAGGCTTGGGGTTGATAGGTGTGAGATACCGTTTGGTTCTTTCATTGATGGTTCCGTTGTCGAAGGCTTGATTGATGATGGTGGTTAAGTCGTTGGTGTATTCACGGGTGGGATCCCCCGGAAGTATGCCATAAGTGTTGGTGTCTCCAATGTGTTCAGTGACCTTTTGTTCATAAAAGGAGGTGTCCATGATCACAAGAGCACCTCCTTTATCTGCGTTGTGGCAGATGATGTTAGGATTTTCCGCGATTTTTTGTAAGATGTTTTTCTCCTTACGTGTAAGGTTACCTCGTGTGGCTGGTTGTAAAAAAGGAAGATTCAGTATGTCTTGTTTAACCAGGTTTTCGAAGGCGTCAATAATTTTATGGCTTTGGGGAGCCAAAAAGGTACTGTGAGGTCGTAAGCCTCTGAGCATGTCTTCTTCCTGAGTGGTGTTAGGACAGATGTTTTGGAAGTAGTGTTTTAATCGGATGTTGCGAATCAATTTGAATGTGCTCACTTCCAGTTCCAAGGTGTTGGTACCTGTGGTTGGAACGAATGATTGGCCTTTTTGTAGTATATTGATTTCTTCGTTAGACATGGTTACTGAAGAGATATTGATAACTAGATTTTCATCGATGGTTAACGTCTTCCTTTCGGCTTCTTGTTTTTTTGAGGTGGAGTTTTTTCTCGCTCCTCGGCGGGTTTTTCCCCCCCGGGGTCTTTTTGTAGGTTGGTGCCTGGTTCTAAAAAAGGAACCGCAGGTTCAGTGGAGGTGCTTGGAGTTGGAACATCATTGTCAGATCTTTGCGTTGGGAGACGTGTTCTTTGATCATCTTCTGAGGAAGAGGTTTCATTGGCAGAGTAGGGATTGTAGGGTTTGTTGGTACGTCGGCGGGCATACACCTCAGCCCAGGTGTATACCTCGCCGAGTTTATAGTCAATGGTATCTCTCTTGAACTTTCTCAATTTTCTCTCCTGTGTCTCACGTACATGTTTGTCTAATTGTGTATTAATATCCTCCAACATTTTCTTCAAGTCTTTTTGGCTCCCCAAAGCCATAAAATTATTGACGCCTTCGAAAACCTGGTTAAACAAGACATACTGAATCTTCCTTTTTTACAACCAGCCACACGAGGTAACCTTACACGTAAGGAGAAAAACATCTTACAAAAAATCGCGGAAAATCCTAACATCATCTGCCACAACGCAGATAAAGGAGGTGCTCTTGTGATCATGGACACCTCCTTTTATGAACAAAAGGTCACTGAACACATTGGAGACACCAACACTTATGGCATACTTCCGGGGGATCCCACCCGTGAATACACCAACGACTTAACCACCATCATCAATCAAGCCTTCGACAACGGAACCATCAATGAAAGAACCAAACGGTATCTCACACCTATCAACCCCAAGCCTCCGACATTGTACATGTTACCTAAACTCCACAAACATCCCACTAATCCGCCTTTCCGACCTATCGTGTCGACGAGAACAAGCATCCATGAGAATGTAGGAAAACTTTTGGACAAATATTTTCAACCATTTGTCTCTACGTCAGCTTCCTTTGTAAAAGACACCACAGATTTTTTACTCAAACTGGAACCCATCATGAATCTTCTCAAAGAATCCGACCTCATCATGTGCACTGTGGACGTCAGCTCCCTATACACTTCAATCCCGCATGACGAAGGGATAGAAGCTGTTGAAAACACGTTGGCTCAATCCGACCTTGACCCGGATCTCAAAGTATTCTTGATGGAACTGACCTTATTCACACTTTATCACAGCTATTTTACCATCTTCGACAAATGGTTTCTTCAGCTCAATGGCACGGCCATGGGTAATTCCGCAGCTCCTTGCTACGCTAACATCTTCATGCGTATATTCGAAGAGACCCACATCCTTAACAAACCCAATTGGCAAGAACATGGCCGGTTATATCTCCGGTACATCGATGACATTTTTCTTTTATGGACTGGCACGGCTGAAACTCTGGTCACCTTCCTCAACACATGGAACCAGGTTACACCTAGGATACAATTCACATGGGATTACAGCTCATCCTGCGTCCATTATTTGGACGTGAAGATAACAAGAGAACTGGGTGACTGGTCCACTTCCATCTTCAGAAAACCTACCGACAGAAACTCGACATTACACTACCAGAGCTTCCATCGCACAGGATTAAAAAACAATTTACCCTATGCCCAGATTCTGCGAGTTAAACGCATTGTTTCCAAACCTGAGGAAAGCAAAGTCCAAATCAAGACAGTCTTGGATAGGTTGAAAGCTCGGGGATATCCTACACCGATACTAGACCTGGCCTTACAGAGGAGTGAGAAATGCACCAGAGCCTCGTTGCTACTCCCTAAACAGAAGGTACCTTCTGACCGACTTGTGGTGGTATCCAAGCATTCTAAAGCATCTGCGCAATTTCAGAAAATCATCCGGAAACATTGGCCCATACTAACAATGGAAGCAGACTTTAAGGGCTTATTCGCAGAAACACCCATCTTTGCATTCACCAGGGGCAAGAACTTAAAAGAACTTTTGAACAACACCAATGTTTCTAAGTCCAACATCACATACTCTGGTCTAAAACCCTGTCACAATTGCAGCAATTGCAATAACTGTATCCCAGGAAACCTGATAAACCATCCCATGAAAGGCAATGCCATAAAACTCAGAGTCAACGCCACATGTAACAGCAAGAATGTTATATATGTCCTGAAATGCCCTTGTGGCAAATGCTATGTGGGGCACACGGAACGCAAGATCCGTACGAGGATCTTAGAACATAAGAGCAATATTCGCACGGGGAACCTAAAATCAACAGTAGCCACACATTTCCTGGAAAATAGACATTCAGTAGCCCAACTGAAATACCAGATTCTTGAACAAGTACCCATCACCTTGAACAACAAGAACTCACTTCTGAAAAAGGAAAATTTCTGGATCCGATATTTATCCACGATGGCCCCCTTGGGGCTCAATGACCGCATTGAATTTTTGTGCTATCTTTAATTGTATATTTGTCTTTTTCATGTATACATCATTATTCTTTATTTATTTCACATGTGTCAGTTCCCCACACGCGTGCTCTTCATCTACTTTACACTTTTCTGGTTAGCTTGCCCGTTTTAAAATGGCGCCCACACTTTTTCCTCTCGGATCCCTTGTTTATGTTGCTCCACGCGAGTCCTTTCTTTCTGTTTACATGTTGGTTACTTGTACTGGGAACTTTGCACACTGTCTCGTCCACCCTTCGGAACTCCGCTGAGTCCGTTGACGCATGTCACACTAGTAAGTACGATATTCTGCCGGTCTGCGCAGTTACATTTGAGCGCTTTTAACATTTGGCAGTTCATTCACGGGGATACGCATTTGGCTTTCCGATCCGGTGTAGTTTTGTTGTTAAACGATCACGTCAGCTTTCAGTCTTTTATCTCACGAGAGCACAGTTCCATCTCTCTTCACAGGGTGTATTCAGTCTAGGCTGCTTGGCATGTAGTATACAATGCAGATACCCTATTCTTGTCACTTTATTTTTCACTACGTTATTTGCACCGTGTGTTTTCCGTCTCACTTATTGTCATTACCATGTAGCTTTGCCACCACGCTATTATAGCGAGTCATTTTTGTTTTTTGTTTATAGAGTAACCCCCTGACGACGGGCTCCGCCCGAAATGCATTGGGCTGTGTGACTTTCAACATACCTGGAATTATGCATGTTGTGTTGGATCATCTATTCTGAAATGTATCATACAATTAACAACATCAGAAACGTGATATCCTAATAAAACCGGATACATATAAGCAATCTTGCTGTGAACACTCTCATTGCACATATCGGATGAATTGAACTAGACCGTTTGGTCCCCCCTTGGTTGTGCATAGGGGCGTCCTCTCCCTAGGCGGGAGAGCTCTACCTTAGTGCTTACCTTTCCAACACTGACTGGCCAGACAGTGTTTCCCCGGTGCACACCACAACCGCTGTAAGCAATTTTCATCTTGGATTACACTAGCTGTGCGAGATCCTATCATTTATACATTTCTCTTCGTCTGTCCACGGACCTCGGCACGCTTTTACGATGAACTTTGAATCGGTCTCTGGTATGACCGACCAAAAAGCTACCACGTTTGCTTATACCACAGATGACGCTGATAAAATTTATGGCATGATACAGGACGATATCACCGCCACTGGCAATACCAGGAGCGTAGAGAGCAACCTCCGCCAGTTACTCTATTTACTAAAAAAACAAAGCAATCAAAAACTCCATGCAAGTACCCTCATCCGGTACCATCGTGTCCAACGGATCCCTCGCGGCCTACGGGTCCCGCTAAAACCACTCCTGTGTAAGAACAATACCAAGTTTGTAGAACGTTGGTATTCCATTTTGAATAAATGCTCCCTTGATCTGATCTTATTGATCGTTGAAGAATTGTCCAAAACCTTAGATGAACTTACCCTAGAAATCACCAGCGTAAGGAAGGAACTAGACGATGCTCTGACCGAAGAAGACTTGAAGAAAATGTTGGAGGATATTAATACACAATTAGACAAACATGTACGTGAGACACAGGAGAGAAAATTGAGAAAGTTCAAGAGAGATACCATTGACTATAAACTCGGCGAGGTATACACCTGGGCTGAGGTGTATGCCCGCCGACGTACCAACAAACCCTACAATCCCTACTCTGCCAATGAAACCTCTTCCTCAGAAGATGATCAAAGAACACGTCTCCCAACGCAAAGATCTGACAATGATGTTCCAACTCCAAGCACCTCCACTGAACCTGCGGTTCCTTTTTTAGAACCAGGCACCAACCTACAAAAAGACCCCGGGGGGGAAAAACCCGCCGAGGAGCGAGAAAAAACTCCACCTCAAAAAAACAAGAAGCCGAAAGGAAGACGTTAACCATCGATGAAAATCTAGTTATCAATATCTCTTCAGTAACCATGTCTAACGAAGAAATCAATATACTACAAAAAGGCCAATCATTCGTTCCAACCACAGGTACCAACACCTTGGAACTGGAAGTGAGCACATTCAAATTGATTCGCAACATCCGATTAAAACACTACTTCCAAAACATCTGTCCTAACACCACTCAGGAAGAAGACATGCTCAGAGGCTTACGACCTCACAGTACCTTTTTGGCTCCCCAAAGCCATAAAATTATTGACGCCTTCGAAAACCTGGTTAAACAAGACATACTGAATCTTCCTTTTTTACAACCAGCCACACGAGGTAACCTTACACGTAAGGAGAAAAACATCTTACAAAAAATCGCGGAAAATCCTAACATCATCTGCCACAACGCAGATAAAGGAGGTGCTCTTGTGATCATGGACACCTCCTTTTATGAACAAAAGGTCACTGAACACATTGGAGACACCAACACTTATGGCATACTTCCGGGGGATCCCACCCCGTGAATACACCAACGACTTAACCACCATCATCAATCAAGCCTTCGACAACGGAACCATCAATGAAAGAACCAAACGGTATCTCACACCTATCAACCCAAGCCTCCGACATTGTACATGTTACCTAAACTCCACAAACATCCCACTAATCCGCCTTTCCGACCTATCGTGTCGACGAGAACAAGCATCCATGAGAATGTAGGAAAACTTTTGGACAAATATTTTCAACCATTTGTCTCTACGTCAGCTTCCTTTGTAAAAGACACCACAGATTTTTTACTCAAACTGGAACCCATCATGAATCTTCTCAAAGAATCCGACCTCATCATGTGCTACTGTGGACGTCAGCTCCCTATACACTTCAATCCCGCATGACGAAGGGATAGAAGCTGTTGAAAACACGTTGGC
>NW_028245209.1:0-1000 GCF_964263255.1 Lissotriton vulgaris | reverse complement strand
CTCTTTGTGCCCGCGTTTCCCAGGCTCGCTCCTCGCCCCGCCGTGGGGCCGTTAAATTTTCCCCACCCTCCATCCCCTTGTAGCAGAATTCTGGTGAGGACACTGGTAGGTATACGGTGTAGCGCTATGCAATGTCATAGGAGCAAATGTTTTCCTTCCTTAGGCTCTTTTCCCCGTTTACAGGCAAATGTAAATATGTATATGTTTTTGGGTGTGTTTTGCTGTTGCATTAACTCTTTTTCCTTAGGCCTTTTTCCCTCTTAGATTAGTAATGTCGTATTTATTATGTGGATCTGGCGGTAAGGTCATAATCGGTGAGCAGCAATTTAAGGTCCTTAGGTGGGGGCGGCCCCATTCACGAAAGGGGTCGCCCAGGGGGAGGGGCTAATGGTCTCTCCCAGAACTTCAGGGGCAGGATATCCGCTTGCTTGGGTGCGGGGGAGGGGAGTCAACACTTTCCTCAGGCTGGTAGCCACCCCACACATACACTATGATGCTAAGGGCGCAAGTGTAAGGGCCCTCCTGTTATGGTTAAATGGAGTTCACGGAGCGCACGAGGGAAAACGGGCCCTTGTCGCGCATGCGCATCTCGGACGTGAGAGCGTAGCTGGGTAAAAGGATCTGACACCGGTTAGAGACCTTGCCGTAGGACCAGAAATTATTAAAAATGCAAATTGATATCAGGATGTTAGATTTGGTTAGGAACCACGCTGTATTAGCTACTTGTTAAGGTTAGCCCATCATATCATGTCAAAATGGATGTAAATATAATGTTCTGAAGTTTGCATTTAATAATTGTGTAAATGTTTATTTTATTAAAATTTTTAATTTTGTTTCATATTTTAATAAATACGGCCAGGGGGTCTCAGACCCCCTGCCTTCCAAAGAATTATGTGTTGACTTGTTAAATGGGTAACGTAGTCTGTGTTAAGGCGGGGGGTGGCCGGCAGTCCCAGACCATGTTAGCAAGGATGACCTGGCGCCAATGCTTGCAAGGCGC
>NW_028245208.1:0-37937 GCF_964263255.1 Lissotriton vulgaris | reverse complement strand
ATGCTGGTAATAAACATGGTATTGTAATCAGTTGTATCTTCATACAATTCTCTGTAAGAAAATGCTGCAGACTGGTCTAAATCTGAAAGCATAGTATTTACAGTTTCAATGTCCCAATCACCTGAGAGTGTACTGGGGGTACTGAAGTCATTTAAATACATTTTAAACACATGTAGGATTTGTAAATGTTCACTGGGACCAAATACATCATACAAAACTATATCATCATGTTCTGAAATTACTGTAATGTTCATTAGGGCAAGTCTCTTTGTTCACGGTGTGATGACGTATGTGGTTTCAGGACCAAGTTCCTAGATTGTTCTGGGAGATAATGTCCATTCAGATGCAGGAAAATGACTGGTACTATCAACTCTTTCGCAATATGCGTGCCATTTTTCATTTTATAACATCGCCCTCTTTCAACAATAGCATGAACTAATCCGTTATCCTGTAGATAGCTTTCTTCATTAAAGAAAGGCTCTGTAGTAGGATTATGTATCCATTTTTCACTTAAAACTGTTACTTCTATTTACAATTTTTTTTCTGGTTTTCTCTCCTCATACACAAAACCATTTTCTCAAGTCTCCATTCTATTTATAATCAAAATGAAAAGCTTCCTCTTCAAAGCAAAGGCCTTATCAACTACTCCCTCAACTTGATGTCTCTATTTTACTGCATGTCTCCTTCTTCTATACTTCTTAATATTTCTCAGTAGATTTATAAATGCTGTACTATGAAATATCCTAGCTCTGATTTCCTTAAACTGCTTCTGTCTCCTGGTTAAGGTGTATATATCTGTGTTACCTTCTGTCCTGTTCTTGCTATATAGATTGTGTCCTTTGTTATTCTTTCTCATAGTTTGAATGTTATTTTCATAATTTCATAATATTTGGAGATGACTACATATATTTTAAAAAAATTAGTTTATCCTCGTACCAATAGCTCTTTTTTGTTCACCACTTTTTCTTTTTTTTGCCCTTTTTGAGTCTCAGTTCTTTTTAAAAAAAATGTTTGTTTAGTCCTCATATTTGACAAAGGCAGACAGCGAGATCTATCTGAAGGTCTGAAGAATCTGAGCGCCATGCACCTTCCAAGATCAATGCAACCAGGAGCCAGCCTTTTCCAACTCACAGTTGATGAGACGTCAATGGTAACCACCACTAATCTTGCCAACTCATTGAGCTTGTCTTAATCCTTGGACTAGGCAGAAATAAACAGCCCACAGAAAGTGTAGTTTCAGAACCCCCTAAAAAATGTGCTGGGAGTGGAGATATCAGGAACTAAGTGAGATAAATGGGGCCTACATTTTTTCTTTCTTAGACGAGCCCGTATGGCAGTCTAACCTAGCTATATGCCTTGAAAAGCTTAGCCAGCCTGCACAAGTGGGGGAGAGTTTTAGACAAATTTCCCTGCGTGCACTGGTCATTGGAGTAAACAACAGGGACATGATATTCTTCACCAAGACTTTTTTTATCTACCTCCTGTACTCCAAATCTAACCAAAGAATGGCTTACCTTGAAATCACAACCAAGGACTTTTAAAAATATTTTACCCACATCTTGCCAGAAGAGCTGAATAGCTGTACACTTCCAAAAAAAGATGTATATCATCTGCGTTTTCTAGTTGACATTTCGGGCAGCATCTTCTTTTACTTCCTCCCAACTTGGCGAGTTTCTTGCGAGACCAGTAGGCCCTGTATATGGTAAAGAAACGATTCCTCCTAAGTGGTGCCAAATCACTGATGCCCATAGTGTAGCTGCAGATACTTGCCATAAGTTGTGGATATCGCAGCCTGGAATGTCCAGCTTCCAGATTTCTTCGCCAGGGTTACACAGCAATCATCTCCTTGTACCAGTGCCCAGAACCACTTTGTGACTTCCTTTCTGTAGGTTTGCATCTTTAATACATTCTTCTCAACTAATAATATTTGAATCTAGATAAATTGAAGTCCATACACTGGCTTAGGGCAGCCCATGTTAGTAATGTTCCTTCCTCAGCAAGTTGACCCCATCTTAGTAAACCAGCGTTTACCAATGGAGAGGCTAGGCTGTCCTTCATACAGAGAGGGGTTCCTGGGGAGTTCCAGATTGGCAGCTATAGTATGAAATCTCTAAAATTCTTTTGACCTGCATCCAGATTCTGCATGCTACAATTAGTGTCTTTAATTTGATTTTTTTTGAAGAAGTTAGCATGGCCAAATTTAAATAAACAAACTTTGCTTTCTTCTCCTGAATTACTTATTAGAGCCATGTATCTCATTGGCATGTCCTGGGAGGCCATCAGCAATCGCCTGGTATTTAAAAAAAAAACAATAATACAATTGGAAATCAGGGAGTGCTATTCACCCCTTCAGCTTTTTCTTCCTACGTTTTTCCAGGAGATTCTCACGCTCTTGCTCCTCCATTTAAAACTACTGAGTTGGCCATGAAGTGTTTTAAACCAAGCTGGCGAAAAGAAAAAAGGGAGAGTGTTAAAAACAAAAGTACATTTAGAGACAATTGTCATTTTTACTAAGTTAACCCTTCCTAGAATGGAGAGTGGAAGCGAAGCACAGCTTTGCAAAAGTTTTTTAGTCTCTTGCATAAGTCGAGTGAAGTTGAAAGATGCCATTTTGTCCAAATCCTTTGTCACTTGTACTACTAGGTATAGGAACTCTGACTTATCCAGGTGTTTAAGGTGGGTGGGGATGGGGTTGTTCAATGAAACAGTCTTAGTCTTATCTACATTGACTAGATAGCCTGAAATTCACCAAAAATTGCCTGCTAATTCCATGACTACTGGCAAAGCTGTCTCAAAGTTAGCTGTGTAGATTACCAGGTCATCTGCGTATAGGGCCTCTTTTTTATACCACTCTCCATACTGAAAAGGGGGATTCTTTCCTCTACACTTATTCTCCTTGCAAGAGGTTCCAAAAAGTAATTAAACAATAGAGGCAAAAGTAGGCAGCCTTGCGGGGTTCCCCTGTTTACCCAGAGGCTAGTGCTTAGAGAGCCATTGATCAATATCTTTGCTGTGAGGGCAGCATATATACCTTGAATAGCATGAAGGAAATTGCCACCAAGACCAGTTTGTTCTATCACTTCATACAGATAGGGCCAACTAATTCTGTCGAAGGCCTTGGCTGCATCAACCATAATGGCAGCTAAGGGGATCCCCATCACAGAGGCTACAAAAAGGCAAAAGGCTTGAACGCCAATGGAGAAAGAACTGGAACACAGAAGACAAAAGTGAATATAGAACCCATATTAGGCTTTATAAAAACGCATTAAAAACAGCGCAGGCCTCCTACTTTGAGGAGCGAATAGCCTCAGCGGCTAATTCCACGAAAGAGACCTACCGAATAGTTAAACTCCTCACCAAATTACAAGACCCTCCATCATCCCCAGATTTGGATGGCGCAAAATGTAACCAAATGGCAGATTTTTTTTCGGCAAAAATCGCAAAAATCCTTACCTCCCTCCCAGCGCCTTCTATCGTACAAGCATGCCGTAGTTCCTTTCCCCTCCAAGACACCCCGAGATTATCCTTTTTCCCCCAAATCTCCATCGAAACGTTTCTTAACGTTTTACACAAAGTCAAAAGTGGTTCCCCATCAGATCCAGCCCCCATTAGTAAATTGAACGCTTCCTTTAAAAATGGCATAGTCCCGGCGAACTGGAAAAAAGCCACAGTTAAGGCTCTCATAAAAAAAACGCACCTAGATCCCACAGATCCATCTAATTTTAGACCGATCTCACTGCTACCGGCTATGAGCAAAATAGCCGAACGAGTTGCAAATCAACAACTTTCGGAATTTCTAGAGACCAATCATCTCCTCCGCATGTCCCAGACAGGCTTTAGACCAGGACAAGGGACCGACACCGCACTGTTAGCCGTGGTTGAAGAAGCTAGGGGCTTAATGGACGCAGGAGGATCAGTGGCAGTGATCCTCCTCGACCTGAGTGCCGCCTTCGACACGGTGGACCATGCAACCCTTGTCCACCGCCTTGGTCTGATAGGAGTGGCGGATTCCGCTTTAGCCTGGATCTCATCCTTTCTCGTAGACAGGTCCTTTCAAGTTGCTGACGGGTACTCTACCTCCAATGTTCAGCCTCTTAAGTGTGGTGTGCCTCAGGGATCCTCCCTGAGCCCCACACTTTTTAATGTTTACATGGCTCCCCTGGAGGATGTTGTTAAGCCATTTGGCATTAAATCAATAATGTATGCTGACGACACCCAGCTCATCGTCTCCCTTAATCAACCAGACAACGCCCTGTCCAATCTAAGCAGTTGCCTGGAGAAGGTGCATCAATGGATGTGCGGATCCAGATAAAACTGAATGGGGAGAAATCTGAAATACTCCTTTTGGGAACCCCTAACAAAATCCCCTTACCCCTTCCCTGGCCACCATGCATGGGAACGCCACCTACTCCCAAATCCGAAGTCAAGGGCCTAGGGATATGGCTTGACCAGGATCTAAGTTTCAAAACTCAGGCGAGAAAAACGGCGGGAACCTGTTTCGACCTTATAAAGATGGCACGAAAGATTCTACATCTACTCCCGCTCCAGTCCAGGAAACTCCTGATGCAGGGGCTTGTGAACTCCAGATTGGACTATGGAAATGTCCTGTATCTGGGGGCTCCAGCCTCGGTAGTCCATAGACTTCAATGTGCACAAAATGCGGCAGCACGAATCCTCACAGGAACCACAGCGAGGAACTCGGCCAAACCAGCCCTTAGAAGCTTGCACTGGCTGCCAGTAAAGGAGAGGGTCAATTTTAAGACCCTGTGCATTGCCCATAGAATTATGCACAACGAAGGCCCTCCCATACTCAGGACACTTGTGACTCAACAACATTCAAGTAGACAATTAAGATCCAATTCTCTTTCCCTTGCAAATGTCCCTAGAATTAGGAAGGCCAGAACAGGCGGTCGCCTGTTCTCCTACAATGCTCCTAGACTTTGGAATGCCCTTCCTCTTTCCCTGAGGCAAGAACACAACCACCTCAGGTTTAGGAAACGCCTAAAAACCCTCCTTTTCCCCTGAGCTCGTCTCCCTGTCCCTTCCTTCCCTCAGTACCGTGGTCTTTTTTAGCGCCGGGATGCCCTAGGGTAGCTGTGCACTCTAGAAAACCCAAAATCAAATCAAATCAAATCATTACATCTATCGCACACACCAGGTCTTGTGTCAGATTAGAGAGCTGCCTCCCCTTCACAAAGCCCTTCTGGTTTGTACCTATTATGTCTCCTAGGACCTTATCCGAACGCTTAGCCAGAACCTGTGAATAGATTTTGTAATCTGCATTCAGCAGATAGATTGGCCAGTAGGATTCAAATTTTTTCAGGTCCTTATCCGGTTTGAGAATTAAGGTAATCACTGCTTCACTCCATGTGTGTGGGAGGGGTGCTTGCTGTGTATATATAGTATTAAGCATCCCTACCAGGAAGGTAGTAATTTCTTCTTCCAGGGTTTTGTATACCTCACTGGGTAGGCTATCAGACCCCAAAGTTTTCCCATTCTTTAGATTCTTAATGATACATCTATTTGTACAGTGGGGATCTCTTGGTTAAGTGCTATCTGCTGAGTGATATCTAGGCAGGGGAGTTAGTCCTGTTTTAACCATTCTTTTATTTCTGGTTGTGTCCCTTCCACTTCATCAGTATATAACTCCTGAAAGAAGCTCACAAAAGCTTCCCCGATTGCACACTCTTCCAGTCACTAACTTCCTGTTTTGTTATTTATTACTTCCTTTATCTTGTTTCTAGCCACGTCCTGTCTCGTTTTCCATGATAACATCTCCCCACATCCTTCCACATATTTGTGATTTGCCAGCCAACTAACTTCCCATCTCTGTTTCACTAGTCCCTCTAGATAATCAGGTTAGATCCCCTTTGCTTCTATCAATTCATTTTATAGCTGTATATCTTTCCCCTGGCCAGCAGTAAACTCTCCTAATCACTATCTGATAAAACATTTAGCTTTGGTGGTTATCTGGAGAATGAAAGCAGGACAAGAGGGAGGGTATACTTTTCAGAACAAAAATCTGGCCCACTCGTCCAGAATTTACTTTTTTTCTCACTGATCAGAAACTTAATATTAGCATTCTCAAGGTAACTCATCAACCGTCACACTTATCTGACCATGCAGTGGTAAATTGGAGATTTTGGTTAAGGCCCCGCTATTACAAACAAGGTGAACTTTAGATAGAACCCAATTAGGGAACTCAGAAGTAGTAAGATCCCTGAAGGAGGAAACTATTTTCTTCTTTAAACGAAACGCATACTCTGTCTCACCGCACATTGTCTGGGATGCTTACAAAGCGTATCTCCGTGGGAAATTAATTAGTATAGCTGCATCTAAGAACAAGGTGGGAAAGAACAAAGTAAGGGAATATGAACAGAACATTGAAGAAAACCTTTTTGAGTTCCAGTTCTGCATAGATACTATACTTGATTCTATTCCTTTTCCCTCTGAGCTTTGGCAGACAATCTGTCTGTAATTATGCTGATGCAGGGCCCGATTCACAGAACTAACTTAAGACAAAATCCTAAACGTACTACTTTTGGTATTCACAGAAGTTAGGATTTTGTCTTAAGTTTGTCTTAAGACAGACTTAAGACAGACTTAAGACAAAATCCTAACTTAAGTCTGTTTTAAGTCTGTCTTAAGACAAACTTAAGACAAAATCCTAACTTCTGTGAATACCAAAAGTAGTAAGTTTAGGACTTTGTCTTAAGTTAGTTCTGTGAATCGGGCCCATTGTTCTGTAAAAAACTAAATTTAATTATTTTCTAGCAAATGTACCAGCTATGTACTGGCTTAAACATAATACAAAAATAGTTTTTATGTTATGTTGCAGTTTTTAATCTACAAATCAATCTGCCAACATAACTACAAGCACGTTTTTTAATGTACCAATCCCAAACCAAAACACAAAACTTAATGTAATACTTACCTTTTAATATCATAGCACCCTCTCCTACAACACAGCTGCACCATATCTCAGGTCCCACTTATCCCGCTAAAAGACCACTTTGTCCCTTATGTACTCAATTTTAAAATAAACATCAACCAAAGTGTAAAAGTACATACAGTGTCTCAGTATGTCTAAATCTGAAAAGCAACATAAGATATATTGCTGTGTCTCCCTACCACTGTGCTACAGGTAGATTTAGTGTTTCAGAACTTTTCTACTTAGATGTGTCAGATTTACATTTTGAGAAATACAATATATACAAATGTGCACATTAATCTGTATCACAGTATATAGCTCTCTAATTCTTCTGAGTACATGCAAACAGTGTGTACCAGGTTACATATAAAATTCACCATAAAGTTTTTAAAGAGTATATATTCCTCACTAAAACTTGTAAATACACACGTTTGTGGTTGACTACAACAATACTCCCTGTATAATTGGATGAGTGCATAGATAGTACCTACGTAATGCCCTCAGAATTTAAATAGTGCCTGCATGATTTCCTGAGTATGTACAAACTACATCGATGGTCCAATATCTGCATAGGTAGTGTCTGTGTATTCACATAACTATATTGCTACTATCTGGGTTATTGGATGAATGCATGGGTGTTGCCTGTGTAGTAATTGAGAAGATAATCAGTGCCTTCATGATCTGAAGACTGCATGTGTAGTACCGGTGTGATTGAATAAGTCTCGATATCTCACTTGAAATACAACTACTAAGAGTATTCATTGCTCTGTTACTCAGCATCCACATGCATCAATGAGTTTCTAAAACTGAAAACATCTTTTCTCACTTTTGAAAGAACAGAACCTTTTCCTAATGGCATACCCACATCATTTCACAAATATGTCTTGTGTCTTTAAAACATGTATTCAGAATTTCTCAATGAAACGTTACATGCCTAGTGAAACTAGCGCACACACTCTCAAAAGACGTTCTGCACTATTACCCCTCCCCAATTTTAAACAGAGCATTGTGAAAGAATACCCCACCTTCAATATGTACATGACAATTGCAACAGCCTTGAAGAACATAGATCACCATGTAAACATATCTGTTAATTCATAAAATATATACACCTCCAGGCCATCTTTGTAAAAATATATAGTTCTCTGCATTGTTAAGGTAACTCAACAGTCTCATCATACATATAACTATATGCAACCAGGAAAACCACATTGCACCATCTAAACATATGCAAACCGATCATATAAGTTAAAAAACACATTGAAAACACTACTCTATAATTTATATACAGACACAGTGCATTTTCTTATGTTTTATTCATGACTACAGTACTCCACTTGTATAAAGTGACTAAAACTACCACAACTCCCTAAATGCAAATAATATAGATGTATTTATTCTGCACATAATGTTTAGACTATTAAAACATCGTCCTTGTTAAAGGAATTGCTCATGGCAATTTTCAGCAGTACTTACATCTTAAACACAAACCCTCTACCAGATAAAGTTCATCTGATATATTTTGTTCTCATCACTGTAATACTCTTTATAATCAAACTACCATATACATCTTCATTCTAATGTATATTTTTTATGTAATTGAAAAGTGATATACATACCAGTGAATTGAGTTTGTCGATTATATTGTTCTTTCAGCTCTTTTTGGATAGTATTGAGACTGTTAGGATTTGTACAAACTAAGCACAAGAATGGTACACCACGGGGAGAACATGGCGGCTAGTAGTAGCAGCTAGTCGGGAGGCTCCGCGATAACAGACGGCGTTTTTGACGTTTTTAGCATTTCCCTGGATAAATTGCTTATGTTTGTTTAAACCATTTGGCTCGTTAAAGCCGGGTCGTTGTGGCATTGTAAAGAGAAATTTATGGGATTTATGAATATCAAAAGAGGGACAAGACTGGGATGTCCCCTTTCGCCCCTGCTCTTAAATTTATATTGAGCCTCTGGCGGAGAAAATTAGGCAGGATATGAACTTTGTGCCTTTTAAATTTTGAAACTGGGAAAAAAAAGTCTCACTATACGCAGACGACATGCTGACATATACTTTGGATCCAATACAGGCAATCCCGTTAATTTATAGTGCAGCAACCCAGTTTGGTCAGTTCTCTGGATATCAGATCAACCAGTCCAAATCAGAATGTATGCTCTGGAATTTAAAAGCTCAGCTTCCTATTTTAAAACAAGAGATAAGATATTTAGGAGTCCAAATTACCCAGGATATTAAAAAAATTAACGTATAGAAATCTAGATAAAGTAAACAAAGAAATTATTGATTCCTTAAAGGGTTGGTCTCTTCTTCCCCTCACATTAATCGGAGAAGTAAATATTATAAAGATGATGCTTCTCCCCAAACTGATCTTTTTGTTTCAGAATATCCCCCTAGCTTTTAAGGAAGCTAAGCTTAGAATAATTCAAGCTAAATTTAACTCCTTCGTATGGGCCTTGAAGGGTATTAGGATCTCATGGAGGAAATTGCGTAGGAAAAAAAGCAATTTTGCGTGGACTTTACTACTTAAACAAGGGATCATGCTCTTTAACTGCCCAGATGGATCGGAAGCAGGAATAAAGTTTAAGGAAATGTTGACACGGTTTCCTATATAAATATGATGACCCGCGCTTTTTAAAAAAAGGTTCATTTAAAGATGTTGAGCGACATGGCTCTTACTTGGGCCAGAGTAAGGAAATCTCTGAAACTTGCATACTATTCAGCCATGGCTCCTATCTAAGTTTAAATACTTTCAAATAAAGAGTTGGAGTCAGGCTGTAGCATCGCAAGTAGGAATAAGAAATGTCATGGAAGATTTGCTTCAAGGGAAGAGCAGGAAGATAGAGACAGCATCATTCTATTGGGCCATTTTAGAAGTAGAAGACGGAAATTTCACCTTGCCAGCTCATTTGTGGGGAGAACATATTTTGGATGCAGATTTGGAGAAGCTATGGCAAGTATCTTTTGACTTACTACACACAACAGTCTCTCCTGCCAATTTAAAATGCAATCATTTATTCTCTCTCCACAGAGTTTATTGGTCCCCTGCTAAACTCTCCAAATTTTCGAAAGGCACTACCCCCTGTTGTCCAAAATGTAAGATGGATAAGGTGGACGATCTTCATATGTTTTTAACATGTCTGGTCTTGTATAATTACTGGCGTGCGGTATCTGAAGGTATGGACAATACGTTTAAGTTTAATATACAGGTTAGTACCACACTTATATTGTTTGGTATTCCTTTGAACTATGAATCATTCTCTAGAGATGTTAATAAATTATTGCTCTATTGAATTATACTAGCTCGTAGAGAAATTTGTAAATTCTGGTTAAAAGATACAGCACCCACCTAACTAGATTGGATTAATGCCATTAAACATACCATGAATCTAGACAGCACAAACTTGAAGAGCAAAAACATTTTTGGATTCTGCGCATTGCTTGGTTGGATAAGCTTTAAACTAGGTCCAATGATTATGCCTTTTTGTAGTATGAAATACCCTAAGATCAGTTCCACGACGGCTAGTTAGATGAACTGAAATTGACCCTCACTTTTCCAGGGTATCTACAAAAAGTGCAGCCAATAAGATCTTCGGAGCTTATATACATTCCTGGGCACATTTGTTGTGAGTGGTTGGTAATGGGTGAATGTACTTCGAGAATATCTTTTTGTGTATGAGGACTAAAAAAAAAAAAGAATGGTACACCACTCTCATAGAAAGCAACTCTAAAATGACAACCTCTTCAACTTTCCACTCTATCATCATGTGAAAGGCAGCAAATTAAATCATGTCTTTTGTTTTAGACTACTGCATCACCAATTGTGAATGGTTAGTATCTGTTAACTAACCCTTTCTAAATCTTGGGAACGATGTTCCTGTAAGCACGTCTTAGCAATGTTTTTGTGATGATCGCGGAGATATCGTGAAAAAAAACGGGATTTCAAACCCATAGCGTGCTTCATTTTTTTTAAATGTAAATACTGAACAACAGTTTATTACACAGTCTTGAGTTGGAAATTGCGATTCTCATATTTACATGACTAGAGAATCTGGATTTCATTAAAGACTCGGAGGCTGACATTATACATTATGCATAAATCTTTAATGCAGATCCCAGCAGCCGCATCACAATATAACAGTTCCAAAATAGAACAAAGGCAACAGCTAAGAGCCATGAGCCAACAACACACAGCCTCTTTTAAATGAGGAAAAAGTAGAAAGTTCAGGAAGAGTTCAAAGGTTTGAGAAGAAGAATCCACAACGGAGGAGGTGGAAGGCAGGACATCATGAAACTTGACCGTAGAAGGAAGAAACCCAGGAAGGGCGATCCAGGAAGGACGTTCTCAGGATCAGGCAACATCTGAAAGGACAAAGAAATTAGTCCAAGAAGCCCAAAGGAAACAAATCCAAACATGTCACAAGGTTAAACAAGGCAGAAAGCATTGTAATAAATTACAATAAATTGTACATGGCAAAAAAATAGAAACGCCAATACAATAGAAACGCCTCCGGTGGAGGGAGGGGGGGATAATGTCAGCCTCCGAGTCTTTAATGAAATCCAGATTCTCTAGTCATGTAAATATGAGAATCGCAATTTCATTACAAGACCGGAGGCTACATTATGCATGTTGGAAGCTTCCTAAAACAGCATCAGACATGTGTTGGATAGGTTTACAGTAATGACGAGCAAAGGTACCTGCATTGGACCAGTCAGCAGCTTTCAAGATGTCATCCAACCTACCTCCAGACCAAAGTGATTTGCTAGCCATAGCGCCTCTAAGGGAATGAGCTTGAAATTTGGACAAATCGACCCCAGCTAGGCTCATAACAGATTTAATCCATCTAGCAATAGAGGGGGAGCTAATAGCCCTATGAGGTTTAACGAAGGAAATTAACAATTGATAAATTGAAAAAATTCCTTCAGCAGGAAATTAAAGCATGTATGATGTCTTCTCTTAAAGAAGTTATGCTCTCCAAAAGACCCTGTGATCCTCAGGATCCTCCCCTACACGGTAAGAGACCCAAAAAGACCAAACATTGCGAAAGCACTGCGGGCCCTAGCGCCTCTCACAGTACAGGAGGTCTTAGCACCTCGCTTTGGATGGGTGGCCATCGCGCCCCACTTGAACCTGATGTCCCTCGGGACACTACCCTGATCGGTGCCCATGGCGGCACAAATGTGTATGGTGTCCCTCGCGACACACTTTGGGATAGTGCTAACGAAAAAAGGAAGAATGTTGGTCTTGACTCCTCCTCATCCTCCTTTGATGATAATGCCTCCAAAGACCTTTCAGACGAATTCGTCTTCGACCTGGATGAGGTCCACCATGACTTTAACTCCCAACCTGACCCGGAACCCTCCTCTAAGAATATTATTCTCAATCCTGTCGGAGAGGAGATGTTCTCTCCCCTGAACATCTCTCACCCCAACAGTTCTAAATGGTTCCCGCAGGATCATGTTTCTAAATTCGTTTCTCGTTGGTTGAGAAACCTTTTAGACAGAAACACCAGGAATACTATGAGGTCTGAATCCCCCAGACCTACCATCGATGAGAGGGTTTGTCAAACCCCCAACCTAGATCCTAGTCTTATCAAATTCTTGTTTAAATTAGGGCGAGACCCCAGAAAAGGATTGGAAAGAGCCCTTAAAGGCTGCCAAGACCGCCTCCTGGACGTCTTGGGACCCCTTGTTAGGATCCTCGATATGGCCGAGCAATCCCACCTCTCCTCCACACCCTTAAATACTGATCTTGTCCGAGGATGGAGCCAGAGGGCCATCGTCCTCCTTGGTAATGCCAACTCGAGCTTAAATTTTGAACGAAGAAGGTCCATTTTGAACAAGATTGACCCTAAATTAGGTGATATGGCTGAAAAAGAGCCCTCCCAAAACCCCAGGGGCCTCCTCTTCGGAGAGGACATTATCAAAGAAATTGGCAAATACGTTTCCACCTTCACCGCCCTCGACAGAGCGCAAAGTAACCTGAGGCGGGTGTTCAACAACAACCTTTTTGGCCAGGCCGGTAGAAGGGGTCGCTCTTCCGGCCGAGGCAACCAACGACCCTATTCATCCTTCAGAGGAACAGGCAGGGGCTTCTACCCCCCTAGACAACCCTTCTTTCCCCAGAGAGGAAGAGGCCCGAGAAACCGCGGCTCAAGAGGTCGAGGTACTCCCAACACCTCCAACTCTACAAGTAAGTACTACTCCTTCTTCTACCCCTCCCATAGTAGGGGGCAGGCTAAAACAGTTTTATCATGTTTGGGATTCAATTACCCAAGACCCATGGGTTTTAGAGACCGTCATGGGTTTCAAGATAGATTTCTTACAGATTCCCGTCCAGTCACACTTACCCCGCCCCTTTGTCCTCTCAGAAGATCAAGAAAAGATCGTGGAGGAAGAAATCGCTTCCATGCTCAAAAAGGACGCAATAGTGGAGGTTCCCTGGTCCGATGCCAGATTCATAAGCACACTGTTTCTCGTTCAGAAAAAGGACAAGGGTTGGAGACCCGTAATAAACCTTCGAGAAGTCAACAAATTCCTAGTTTATCGCCATTTCAAAATGGAGGGTATCCACCTCCTGCGGGATCTCCTTCTGGAAGGGGACTGGATGGCCAAGTTAGACCTGAAGGACGCTTACTTCACGATTCCCATGTACAAGGAACATTAACCCTTCCTTCAATTTGCTTGGAAGGAACATCTCTACCAGTTCCAAGCTCTTCCCTTCAGCCTCTCTTCTGCCCCTTGGTGCTTTACCAAGATCATGAAGTGTGTCGTTACAATTCTAAGAGAGAGAGGTATCCGCCTCATCATTTACTTGGACGATATTCTTATCATGTCCCAATCCCATTCAGACCTCCTAAGAGATCTAGAAACCTCCATGAACCTGTTAGAGAGCCTAGGGTTCATCATCAACAGAGACAAATCCATCCTCTCTCCCTGCAGAACTATAGAATTCCTCGGCTTCACTCTAGACACCACAAAATGTCTCCTCCTTCTTCCGGCCAAGAAGATTGCCAAGATCCGGAAGGAAATCAGGTCCGTTCTGAAACAAGAGTCTTTAACTCTCCGCGAACTAGCCAGACTTCTTGGGCTCCTTTCTTCTTCCATCCAGGCTATTTTTCCCGGCCCTCTGAACTACCGTGCACTTCAGAGAATAAAGAGGAATGCTCTCAATTCAGGTCTGTGGTATGGGGACCTTGTCTCTCTGGATCCGGATGCGAGAACAGAGCTCTTTTGGTGGCTGGAGAACTTAGACGCCTGGAACGGCAAAGCTATCTTCGGCTCATCCCCGGATTTTGTCCTAGAATCAGACGCCAGTCTTCATGGCTGGGGTGCTCGTTTTGGGGACCAGGACACCGGTGGGGTTTGGACCCTATCGGAATCCTCCCAACACATAAATTTTCTGGAATTAACGGCTGGCTTATACGCTCTTATGAGCTTCAAACACTCCATCCAAGGGAGGTCCGTTGTTCTGAAGATGGACAACGTTTCCGCTGTGGCCTACATCAATCGCCTTGGAGGGACGGGATCTGCGGATCTCTCCAATCTTGCAAGGAGACTTTGGATGTTCTGTCTGGAACACAAAATCTCCCTCAGGGCGGAATATCTTCCCGGGAAATCGAACATTTCAGCAGACTGGAATTCGAGATTCCTTATAGACTTCTCGGACTGGAAACTCGATGTGAACGTCTTCAATTCCCTCTCCCACTTTTGGGGTCCCATGGACGTGGATCTATTCGCCAGCAGGCTTACCTTCCAACTTCCCAACTACTTCAGTTGGATGCCAGACCCGGGCGCTCTTGCTGTGAACGCGTTTCTCCAACCCTGGTCCCACTTCCTGGGTTATGCCTTTCCTCCTTTCGCCATGATTCAGAGAGTCCTTCAGAAGGTCAGATCGGATCAATGCTCCCTGATCCTGATAACTCCCTTTTGGCCGTCCCAAGCCTGGTTCCCGACAGCCCTGGAACTAGCATGCGACATCCCCTTTCTGATCCCAGCCTCTCCAGGCCTGGTCTCAAACGCAGACGGGGAAGATCACCGTCTTATTCTCGAGGGGAATTTGAACCTTCTTGCCTGGAAAGTGTCAGGCAATCTAACGAGCTGTCTGGACTTTCGTCGACAGCTCTCTCTCTTCTCGGAGAATCTTGGGCACCTGGGACACACCTTAGATACAACAGCATTTGGAAGAAATGGTTTCATTGGTGCCTGGAAAGGAGTCTGGATCCCGTGGAGACTCCTGTCGTGAATATCGTTAATTTTCTGGTCGAACAATTTGACAGAGGCCTTTCCTATCACTCTATTAACTGCTTCAGATCCGCAATCTCCGCTGGTCACGCTCCTATCAACGGTAAATCGGTAGGTAAAAATCCTATCATTTGTAGGGTCCTCAAGAGTATAAGACTAAGGAGACCCCCTAGACCTAAATACCAGACCCTTTGGGATGTCAAGTGCATTTTAGACCTTTTTTGTTCCTGGCCAGATAATTCTTCCCTTAATAGGAAGCTTCTCTCCTTTAAGCTTGCTACACTCTTGTGCTTAATTTCCTGTAGGAGGGTTTCTGACATCAGAAGCTTAGACATTTCAAATAGATGTTATGATATGTTTGGTGTCAAGTTCGAATTACTTAGAAGAACCAAAACGATGTCAGATTTTATCTTCTATCCTCGTTTTGACACCTTTCCTAAACTTTGTGTGGTTGCTTGCATGAAAGAATATGACGCTAGGAAGTTGATTTGCATCAGGGGGTCGAAGATTAGACATGTTTAATTGAAAGACATTTTCTGTTAAGAAGGGAATTATCAGGCCAGGAGCAAAAAAGGTCAAGTAACAATTTAACATCCCAAACAGATTGATATTTAGGTCTGGGGGGTCTTTTAAGTCTGATACTTTTAAGGACCCTAAAAACAATAGGGTTTTTACCTACCGTTTTACCGTTGACGATAGAGTGACCTGCGGAAATGGCAGACCTATAACAGTTAATGGATCTATAAGAGAGGCCACTGTCGAAAAGTTCTGCGAGGAAATTGACTATATTAACAATAGGAGCTTCCACGGGATCCAAGTCCCTTTCCAAGCACCAACTAGACCATTTTTTCCAGATGTTGTTATATCTGTAGTGTGTTCCAGGTGCCCAAGATTCTCCGAGGAGTATAAGAGCAGATGACGAAAGTCCAGACAATTGGTTAGATTGCCTGACACTTTCCAAGCAAGAAGGTTCAGGTTCCCTGAAAGAACCAGGTGGTGATCTTCTCCGTTTGCGTTTAGGAGGAGACCTTGAGAGGCCGGGATTAGGAGAGGAATGTCGTAAGAGAGTTCCAAGGCTGTGGGGAACCATGCTTGAGACGGCCAGAAAGGAGTTATCAGGACCAGGGAGCACTGTTCTTGTCTCACTTTCTGAAGAACCCTCTGAATCATGGCAAAGGGGGGAAAGGCGTAGGGTCTGAGAGGGGCCCAAGGTTGGAGAAAAGCGTTGCCAGCGAGAGCACCCGGGTCTGGCATCCAACTGAAATACTGTGGAAGTTGGGAGGACAAGCGACTTGCGAAAAGGTCCACATCGAAGGGGCCCCAAAGGTCGTACAGGGAATTGAAAATGGTTGGATTGAGTTTCCAATCACTGAAGTCTACTAGGAACCTCGAGTTCCAGTCTGCGGAGAGGTTGGATTTTCCGGGGAGGTATTCGGCCCTCAGGGAAATCTTGTGTTCCAAACGGAACATCCAGAGTTTCTTGGCTAGGTCCGAAAGGTCGGCAGATTTCGTACCGCCAAGGCGGTTGATATACGAGACTGCGGAGACGTTGTCCATCTTCAGGAGGACGGATCTGCCCTGGAGAGATTGTCTGAAGCTCATCAGAGCATAGAGCCCGGCTGTCATTTCTAAGAAATTTATGTGGTGGGAAGATTCCGAAGGGGTCCATATACCACCAGTGTCCTGGTCGAGAAGACGAGCACCCCAACCGTGAAGGCTGGCGTCTGACTCTAGAACGAAGTCTGGAGATGAACCAAATATAGCTCTTCCATTCCAGGCGTCCAAATTGTCCAGCCACCAGGAGAGTTCCAGTTTGGCTTCTTCGTCTAGAGAGACTTGGTCTCCATACCAAAGTCCAGATCTGAGAGCTTTGGCTTTTACTCTCTGAAGAGCACGGTAGTTGAGGGGGCCAGGGAAGATAGCTTGTATCGAGGAAGAGAGTAGACCAAGGAGTCTGGCTAGTTCTCTCAGGGATAAGGAGTGATGTTTGAGAACAAATCTGATTTCTTTCCGAATTTTGGCAATCTTCTTCTTGGGGAGTAAGAGAAGACAGGTTGAAGTATCCACGGTGAAGCCGAGGAATTCGAGAGATTTGGAGGGTAAAAGGATTGATTTTTCCTTGTTTATAATGAACCCAAGACTTTCTATGAGGTTCATAGAGGTTTGCAAGTCTTCTAGAATTTGAGAGTGAGATTGGGACATTATTAGTATGTCGTCTAGATAGATGATGAGACGAATACCCCTGGCTCTTAGGATGGAGACTATTGATCTCATGATTTTGGTGAAACACCAAGGGGCGGAAGAAAGACAGAAAGGGAGGGCCTGAAATTGAAAAAGGCGATTGTCCCAGATGAATTGGAGAAAGGACTGATGTTCTATTGCCATGGGAATGGTAAAATAGGCGTCTTTTAAGTCCAATTTGACTAGCCAATCTCCATGGAGAAGAAGGTCTCTGAGCAGATGGATGCCCTCCATCTTGAAATGACGGTAGACGAGGTACTTGTTTACCTCTCGAAGGTTTATTACTGGGCGCCAACCCTTGTCTTTCTTTTTGACTAGGAAAAGGGTGCTTACAAAATTCTTTTGAGACCAAGGAACCTCTATTATTGCGCCCTTCTTTAACATAGAGGAAACCTCTTCTTTGACGATTTCTAGATGTTCCAGAGAAAGAGTCATAGGATTGGGAGTGGTAGATTGGAAAGGAATCTCTGTGAAGTCTATTTTGAAGCCCTGAACTGTTTCTAGAACCCATAGATCTTGGGTCAGGGATTCCCAAACATGAAGGAAATGTTTTAGTCTGTTGCCGACTTTGGGAGGGGAAGAAGAAAGGGGTGCACTTACTTGAGGTGGTGTTGTTGGGAGCACCACGAGCGGGAAAGCCTCTTCCGCGTGAGCCTCTTCCTCTTTGAGGGAAGTACTGTCTGGAGTTGGAGGGGTAGAAGCCTCTACCTCTACCGGATGAACCTCTTCCTCTTCCGTAGGTGAAAGGCCGGAAATTACCACGGCCGGAAGAACGGCCTCTTCCACCGGCCTGGCCAAAAACACGCTTCATGTTGTTTTGGGCTTTGTCTAAGGCTGTAAAGGTTGCCACGTACTTGCCAAGGGTTTTGATCATATCTTGTCCAAAGAGGAGGCCATTAGGTTTAGTTGTTGGCTCTTTCTCTGCAAGGTCCCCGAGTTTGGGGTTGATTCTGATGAGGACAGATTTTCTCTTTTCAATATTGAGGGAGGAGTTGGCATTGCCCAGTAGTACGATGGCTCTTTGGCTCCAACCTTTAATCAGGTTAATGTCTAGGGGTGTGTTGGAAATGTGTGATTCCTCAGCGAGGTCTAGGATTCTGGTAAGGGGACCCAGAAGGTCAAGAAGATGGTCTTGACATGTTTTAAGGGCTCTTTCCAGGCCTTTTCTTGGGTCCTTGCCTAGTTTAAATAGGAACTTGATTAAGTCAGGGTCTAAATTGGGAGTTTGGCAGACTTTCCCCTCAATGAATGGACGGGGGCACTCAGATCTCATGGTGTTGCGAGATTCTCTTTGAAGAGAGTTTCTCAGCCACTTGGTGACGAACTTAGCTACGTGGTCGTGGGGGTACCACTTTTTGCTGTTAGGGTGGGAGATGTTTTCTGGGGAGAACATTTCCCCACCAAGAGGGTCAAGGATCGCGTCCTTTGACGAGGGAGAGGAGTATGTCTCTGAGAGAGCGTTAAGGTCCCATTCATCGGTATCTCTCTCATCAAGGTCCAGGACGAATTCGTCCTCAGGATCCATGAAGAATTCATCTTCTTCTGAGCTAGAATTGACGGGAGCACTGACTGTAGTTGTGTTGCCGAAAGCACTTGAGACAACATTACCTTTTGGGGCGCTTGGGCCTCCCGAGCCTTTTGAGGTGCTTGGACCTCCCATGCCTTTTGAGGTGCTTAGACCTCCCATGCTTTTGGAGGTGCTTGGACCTCCCATTTCAGATGAGGTAGTGCGACCTCCGTCAGTGCTTAAACAGTGTTTGCTTTTTTTGCTAGCCTTAGAATGATCAGCTTCTGGATCAGAGGTGTCTACGTCAGGTAAGAGGGGCCTTTTGTTAGACATAAGCTCGTGGAAAGTATTTAGTATACAGGTCCTCATTTCCTTTTGGAGGAAAGATTTAAAATTATCACTGTTGTGGTTTGGGGAGCTTGCCATAGCGTCATCTGATTCTAGATCAGACATGACAGGTAAGTAAATTCACAGGTTATTAAATAAGTTAAATGGCTAGTATCAAACTAGCTCCCTTTTTTTATTTTTTTTTTATTTTTTATTCTTATATATCTATTTTATTCTTATTCTTATATATCTATTTAATTCTTATATATCTTAATGTAGTAGTAGATTCAGCTTAAAGCTAAGCTAGCCTAAGCTAAATTAAGGTAGTAATGATTTGAGTTAAAATTAAGCCAGAGACTAATAATGCCGATGAAGTAAGTAATAATGCCAATGAAATGCTACTTAAATGAGTTATAGGCCAGATCTGGGGTGAAACAGCTGTTGGCAGGAGCGCAGTCGGTAAAGCCTTGAAAACGGCAACCGATGCGCTCGAGGTGAAGGTAAAGCAGGTCGAGGAATGGACCTTGGTAGACACACAGCGTTGCGTTGCTGTTGCCGAGGTCTATTCCTCTAGTCTAGGCGAGGGAGATGTCGGGCTTTGCGGGAGATAGCTGAGGCAGAGGGCGAACGGCGGAGACCAATACCGCCATAAGCGGAGGAGGTAGGAGGTCTGTGTGAGACAGAGGGGGTGCGCAAGGGAAGGAATTGGGTAGAGGCGCGTGACGCGTGACAACCATAGATTGGAAGTCGAGGGAGGGTGGGGGGGGGGGAGATCGCGGGGAGTGGCAGCGATCGAGGGAAGGGTGGGGAACGAGTCAAGCCACAGTCAAGCCACAAGATAGATTAAACTATGGAAATAGGTATTTCAGTAATAATTACGAAATAAAGGAGTTCAAAAATGACCTATAACAATGAGCAGTGTAAAAACAAAGGTACACATCATATCAAAGCAGTAAAATAGTCATCAAAAGACAATAAATGGTAAACTGGCATAATAGTTGAGAAAGGATTGTAAAGAGTTACTTATCTGTTGTGAGCCGCATTTACCTTTATACCCTCCCTCCCCTCCCCTCCTTCATGATCTGCAATTTATGGAGATCATCCGCTCCCTCTGTTTGGATAACCTCTATTTACCAGGTTGTTGTTTAATAATGTGCATTTGCTCAGTGATTTCGTTCAGTATGCCTTAGCCCAGGTAGTTTACTTTACTTTCCTTATTTTATTGTACATCCCGCTGTTGTTTGCCTTTTTTTCTTTCCAAAACCTTGTTTGAATAATGTATAGATATCAAACGCTGTATTCCTCATACCGTCAGCTCTCACAACGAACTGGCGTTTATGTAGATTAAACCAGCGTTGGTCTACTCACCCTGTTTCAGCCTGAAACTCCGCTATTAATCTATCGGTTTTGTAACGCTTTTGCGTGCTTAGGACAAGCACTACCCTTCTCGCGCTCCCACCGAGTGATCCCACGCTCACCTTCCATCTTTGATCAAGCATTCAAAAGACAAGCGTTGTTCTGAGTTACTTGAACCTCTCCCCCATTTGGCCCGCAGTCTCCGTCCTCAAGGAAATGATATGTCACGCATTAGAGGAAAGTTCCTTGGCGAGAGCCACGCTTCATGCACGTCTCGACTAGGAGCTTTCCTCACTCTGACAGTTGAACATCAGCTGTTTGACTGAGTTTGTGAGGATTTATCGAACGAGCACTGCATACACTATAATTTAGCGAGCGGGCACTATATACATTCTTTATAAGAATTACCAAATTAATGTACAATTAATTCTAAAACCTGGTTTTGGCAAATAGCAAAAGGGCCCATTAACCCTAGGCATATTATATTCAGCCCCTTATAATTTGCCCTTGAGGAGAAAACTATCACTTATATTAACATATTTTTAAAGTGAGAGAATACATAGGGCGAATAGCTTTTTACCATTTCTTTTACCAAAAAAAAAAAAAAAAGAAGGGCAATATGGAAAATGTTTCTGACTCCGATTCAGATATAAACAATGCTACACTCCCTAATTTTAATAAGGAGGATTTTCGCATTATGATCCAGAAAGAAATGAAACCCTGTTTTAGGGAGACCTTTGCTCAGTTTGCTCCTTATAAAAGACCACTTCCTTCTCAAGAAGATGTGTCTGCTGTTTTTATTCATGATAAAGTTGGAGCTAAACGTAGCAGGAAAAGCAACCACACTGCTACCGAGACGCATGTGAGCACGGGAGGTCCTAGCACCTCTGATATTATTGGTGGTCTTAGCACCACAAATTTTTGGATGGTCTTCGCACCTCAAATAATAGAGATGTCTTTTATGACACACTTCATTCGGGTGCCCCTTACGGCCCAAATACCTTGGATGCCCCTAGCGGCTCAATGCTTCAAAGTGCTCAGGGTAACCATGAGGGTTCAGATGAGGACGAGGATATAGACCCAGACGAATACGTTCTGGATTTAGATGATGAGGACGTAGGAATTTTTGAAGAGGAGGATGAAACCCCTTCTACTTTCAAAGATGGTATTCTAAACCCCCTGCGGGAGGAGATGTTCTCCCCCCTAAATCTAAAACATCCCGTTCCTCACAATGGTCTCCCCAGGACCATGTCTCTAAATTTATAAAAAAAATGGATTTGATTCCCTCTTGAAAGAGGGACAAGGAATATTCTAAGGGCTGAGAGTTCAAGACCCTCAATCGATGAGAAAGCTTGTTACGCCCCTAATATGGACCCCAAATTAATTAAGTACATTTTTAGACTTGGGCGCGACCCTAGGAAAGGTCTCGAAAAGCCTTTAAGGGCCAAGATCACCTATTGGACGTACTTGGTCCATTGAGCAGAATTCTTGACTCCGCTGAGGAATGTTACCTTAAAGGTACCCAGCTTGATACAGAGGTTGGAGTCAAAGAGCTCTCATTCTCCTAGGTAATGCTAATACTAGCATTACCGCTGAAAAGCGTAGGCTCATCCTTTTTAAACTAGACCCTAAACTCACAGATATGGCTGAGAAGGAACCTTCCTCGAATCCAAAAGACCTGCTCTTTGGTGAAGAGCTTATAAGATCTTTAGGAAAGTACGTCTCAACTTTTACTGCTCTTGATAAGGCCCAAAAGAATATGAAGAGTATTCAGCAATAATGTTTTTGGAAGGGCCGGATGAAGGGGCCTTCCTTCCCGCTGCTATAACCAAAGGCCCTACCAGAGATCATGCCCCTTCAGAAGAGGCTCATACCAGAATAATTACTACAACACCTCCAACCGTGGAAGAGGAAATCGAGCAAGAGGTGGAAGATCTCGATCATCTTTCTCATCAAACCTTCCAAGTAAGTTCCCTTCATTTACTTTCTCCTTCTACCCCTCCAAAAGTGGGAGGCAGACTGAAACTGTTTTCAAAAAAATGGGAGGAAATAACTCAAGATCCGTGGGTACTGTCCACAGTAATAGGCTTTATGATAGATTTTGTTCAAACTCCATTTCAAACCTCATTCCCGAGGGATATTCCCATCTCAGTAGAGAAGGAGAAAATAGTAGAAGAAGAGATATCCTCTATGCCTGAGAAAGGAGCGATAATAGAAGTTCCTTTGGATTCTCTAACCTTCGTAAGCTCTTTGTTCCTTGTGGAGAAAAAAGGAAAGGGTTGGAGACCGGTTATAAATTTAAAGGGCCTGAACAAATTTCTCGTTTTACAGGCGCTTCAAAATGGAAGGAATACATCTCCTAAGAGACCTTCTTCAAAAAGAAGACTGGTTAGTAAAACTAGATTTGAAGGACGCCTACTTCACTATCCCGATGGCGGAAATACATCAACCTTACCTACAATTTCTCTGGAAAAATCATCTTTATCAGTTCAAGGCTCTCCCCTTCGGGCTTTCGTCCGCCCCTTGGTGTTTTACCAAGGTAATGAGAGCAGTAGCTTCCTTCTTAAGAGAACGAGGCGTTCGGCTTATTATTTACCGCGACGACATTTTGATAATGTCACAAGACCTGACTCAGATTCGTATAGACCTGGAAACGGTTATGCATCTGTTGGAAAGTCTAGGCTTCATTGTCAACAAAGAGAAGTCTATTCTAACCCCCTCCAAATTTCTGGAGTTTTTGGGTTTCACTCTAAACACTTCCAAGTGTCTTCTCCTTTTACCTCCTTCAAAAATCTCGAAGATCAAGAAAGAGATTCGTCATGTTTTAAGACAGGAAGACATCCCTTTAAGGGAACTGGCAAGACTTCTAGGCCTCTTATCTTCTTCCATTCAGGCGATCTTCCCAGGCCCTCTGAATTAGCCGGCTTTACAAAGGATAAAAGGAAGGGCGATATGTCACAAAGCAAAAGTTCCAACTTAGAATACATATGAACCAACAATAGCATGAATCACTAGGCAATCAGCCTCTTTTAAATGCGGCTCCAAGCAAGATAAGTCAACTTTCTACTTAGCTCATTAAAAGTCTTATATTTTAGAGTTTAAGATTAGTATTTTATTATTAATTTACCTTAATACCGTATACTGAGTAACCCTCTTTTATCCCCACAGGAGTAAATATTCATATATACAATGTAAGGATATATATATATGCAATGTTATGTTATAAGGTACAATGTTATAAGGTACAGTAACACCTTTTCACTTCTTGTTTTCGGTTTCACAACCTCCAATTTACGGAGGTTGGCTTCCTTTTTTTCCTTCCCTTCGTTCGTCTTTATATTTCATGAATGATACTAAGTCTTTGAAACTAGCGCGTGAAATGTTTAAAAGCACGCACTGACTCGCTTCGCAAGTGTAGTTACCTTTCCCACTGCTTTGGAGTTTATTTATATTTTCGGAAAGCTTTGCCATGCTCGAGGGTTCATGGAAGCTTCATGTTTCTTACTGCGCTTCATTTCTTTGATTAGAAATTGGGAAATATAATATTTAGTTACCTTTATTAACATAATCTGATTATCTGTGTAACCCCCCCACTCGCCCAATAATCAGACAGTTTATTATATTATAAAAAAAGGAAATCAGACAGTTATAATTGATATTTACAAGTTTATTATATTATAAAATAAAAAAAATTCGAGGATCAGACATTTATATATATTTATTTGACTAACATGTCTGACTCAGATTCGGATTCAATTCATAGTAATACTGTTGAATCTGATTTTACTAATGATGCCATCAAAAAAACTTATCCATAAGGAAATGAGATCATGTATGTTTTCTACTTTCTCTCAAGTTATGATATCTAAGAGATCCTTGATCCATGAAAACGATGATTTATCAGATGTGGACATAACAGAGGTTAATGATCTCACTGAACAAAGGGGTAAGAGGCATAAAAAAAGTAAAAATATTGATTATACCCCAGAGAGCACGGGAGGTCCTAGCACCTCAGGTTTTACAGGAGGTCCTCGCACCTCATTTGCCTCAGGTGTCCCTTGCGGCACAAATTTGAAAGGTGTCCTTAGCGGCACAAATTTAATGGGTGTCCCTTGTGGCGCAATTCATCATAGTGCTCTAGACAATGATCCTATTGATATTGATGATGGCTCAGAATTTCCTGACGAATATATTCTTGATCTCGATGAGGATGTTCAAGATATTGATTCCTTTCTCCTAAATGATAATAACGGTTCTTCATCTTCGAACGATAATATTTTGGACCCTTTGGGGGAGGAGATGTTCTCCCCTTTTAACATTAAACACCCTAGAAGCTCAGAGTGGACCCCACACGAGCATGTATCTAAATTCATAAGTAAATGGATTAGAAATCCTTTAGAAAGAGAGACTCGTAATCTCTTAAGAGAGTGTACCAGACCTTTAATCGAAGGTAAAGTTTGTCAAACTCCTAACCTTGACCCAGAATTAATTACCTACCTATTTAAATTAGGGAGAGACCCGCGTAAAGGCCTGGAAAGATCGCTTAAGATCTGTCAAGAGAAAGTTCTCGGCATTCTAGGACCCCTAACAAAAATTTTCGACGCAGCAGAAGAGAGTTACCTTAATGGCTGCCCTCTTGATACACACTCCATTCGGGGGTGGAGCCAACGGGCACTAGTCCTCTTAGGCAACACGAATGCGGGACTTAATTGTGAAAGAAGAGTGGTCCTCACTAAAATTAGCCCTAAACTAATCGATATGGCTGGAAAGGAAACCTCAATTAATCCAAAAGGTTTAATTTTTGGAGAAGATTTAATAAAAAGTTTGGGCAAATATGTATCGACCTTTACCGCTTTAGATAAAGCGCACCAGAACATTAGAAAAGTTTTTAACTACAACAGCAACCTTTTTGGAAGGGCCGGTAGAAGGGGGTAATCTTCCGGCCGGTTCAACCAACGCCCCTTTCCAAGAAAGAGAGGGAATTTTGGTAGAGGATACCATCCATCCAACCAACCACAGTTTGATTCACCCAGAGGAAGAGGTTTCCGCTCGAGAGGATTACGAGCAAGAGGAGCACCTGCCGAATCCACCCCTCAAAGCGAGTACAGCTTCCCCTTCCCTTTCTTCGAATCCAAAAGTGGGTGGGAGACTGAAATTCTTTTATCACAATTGGAAAATTATTACACAAGACCCCTGGGTTCTAAAAACTGTTCTCGGTTTTTCAATAGATTTCATCCAGACTCCAATTCAGAACCCTCTCCCAAGACCGATTCCCCTTACACTAGATCAAGAAAAAATCATAGAGGAAGAAATTTCCTCAATGCTAAAAAAAAGGAGCAATTTTAGAAGTTCCCATGGAATTTATGAGATTCATAAGTACTCTCTTCCTTGTGGAAAAGAAAGACAAGGGTTGGAGACCGGTTATAAATCTCAGAGAACTCAACAAATTCCTTGTCTACCGACATTTCAAGATGGAGGGCTTCCATCTTCTCAGAGACCTCTTGCTAGAAGGAGACTGGCTGGTCAAATTAGATCTGAAGGACGCCTACTTTACCATTCCCATGGCAAAGGAACACCAACCCTTTCTTTAGTTCATTTGGAAAAACCATCTCTTTCAATTTCAGGCTCTCCCCTTCGGTCTCTCCTCTGCCCATGGTGTTTCACCAAGGTACTGAGAGCAGTTGCCTCATGTCTAAGAGAAAAAGGTATTCGTCTCATCATCCACTTAGACGACATCCTGATTCTTTCTCAAGATTATGCTCAAATCATCAAAGATCTCAAGACAGTTATAGACCTCTTAGAAAGTCTGGGTTTTATCATAAACAGGGAAAAATCCATTCTAATTCCCTCAAAGAAGATGGAATTCCTGGGTTTCACAGTAGACACAACAGAATGTCTTCTTCTTCTCCCTCCCAAGAAGATTGCCAAAATCAGAAAGGAGATAAGACATGTATTGAAACAAAAAAATCTCACCCTAAGAGAACTAGCCAGACTTTTAGGCCTTCTATCTTCTTCCATTCAGGCCATTTTTCCGGGACCATTGAATTATCGAGCCCTTCAGAGAATAAAAGCAAGAGCTCTCAGATTAGGTCTTTGGTACGGAGATCGAATTTCCTTAAACCCAGAAGCAATCTTAGAACTAACATGGTGGTTAGACAATCTAGATGCATGGAATGGGAGAGCGATCTTTGGTTCAGCACCAGATTTTATTCTAGAATCGGATGCCCGCCTTCATGGCCGGGGTGCTTGTCTACAGGACCAAAACACTGGAGGTATTTGGTCGCAGCAAGAGTCCCTGCACCACATCAATTATCTAGAATTAACTGCAGGACTTTATGCTCTAATGAGCTTAAAACGCTTCCTTAAAGGAAGATCAGTCATATCGAAAATGGACAACATGTCTGCCGTCGCTTACATAAACCGTCTAGGAGGGACCAAGTCAGAAGACCTCTCCAATCTAGCAAAGAAGCTTTGGTTTTTCTGCCTAGAACACAAAATCTCTCTGAGAGCAGAATACCTTCCCGGGAAATCCAATCTTTGCGCAGATTGGAATTCAAGATTCATCTTGGATTACAGCGATTGGAAACTCAACACTTCTGTTTTCAACTCCCTGAATCATTTCTGGGGCCCATTCCAAATAGACCTATTTGCGAGCAGATTGACTACCCAATTGGTATCCTAATTCAGCTGGATACCCGATCCCGGTGCTCTAGCAGTGAATGCCTTTCTCCAATCTTGGGAAGGGATCAACGCTTTTGGCCATCCCAAGCATGGTTCCCAACAGCTCTGGAACTAACCTACAATTTTCCCTTCCTAATTCCTCCTCTGAAAGATCTTCTCACAGACGCAGATGGTCAAATTCACCCTCTTGTTCAGTCAGGGAATCTGAACCTTCTTGCTTGGAAGGTGTCAGGAGATCTAACGATCTCGCAAGACTTTCGTCAACAGCTTCAACTCTCCTTGGAGAGTCGTGGGCCCCTGGGACACATTACCGGTACAACAACATTTGGAAAGTCTGGTCAACATTGGTGCTTGGAAAGGGACTTGGATCCCGTGGAGGCACCTATTGTTGATATAGTTAATTTTCTTGGAGAACAATTTGACAGAGGTTTAAGTTACAGATCTCTCAATTGTTTTAGATCTGCTATTTCTGCTGGACATTCTCTAATTAACAATAAAACGGTAGGTAAAAGTCCTATTATTTGTAGAATACTTAAGAGTATCAAACTTAGAAGACCTCCTCAACCTAGATATCAATCTCTTTGGGATGTTAATTTAATTCTCGACCTTTTCTGTTCTTGGCCAGTTAATTCTCTTCTCAGCAGGAAGAATCTTCCTATCGAATTAGCTACTCTTCTTTGCTTAATTTCATGCAGAAGAGTTTCTGATGTTTAAGCTCTTGATATTTCCTATAGATCTTATGATATGTTTGGGGTTAATTTTGAAATACATAGAAGAACTAAAACTATGTCAGATTCTATTTTCTATCCTCGTTTTGATAGTTGCACTAAACTCTGTGTTGTTCAATGTATGAAAGAATACGATGTTAGAATGAACTCTCTTCATCCTTTGAATGTATCTCAATTACTCTTTTGTTAAACCCCACAAAGGAATTTCTTCTTACTCTATTGCTAGAAGGGTTAAGACAGTCATGAAGCTTGCTGGAATCAATGTGGATATTTTTAAATCACATTCTATTGGAGGCGCAATGGCCAGTAAGTCATTCTGGTCAGGTGGTAAGTTAGATGATATTCTGAAGGCTGGTGATTGGTCTAATGCTAGACCCTTTGCTCATCATTATTGCAAACCTGTATCTCACTTGTCTGATGTTGTTTTACATGGCTACCAACATGCATAATGGTAGCCTCCAGTCTTGTAATGAAATTGCGATTCTCCTATTAACATGACCAGAGAATCTGGATTTCATTAAAGACACGGAGGCTAACATTATCCCTCCCACCCTTTCCCTGGGTGGTCGATTATATGATATATTATGGTACAGGTTGATTTTTATGATATGATATGCTTATTTGAATATTTTACTGACAAGCTTACATTCTTTTCCTTTGCAGGACTGTTTACTTTCTTTTCCTTTTCAGGACTGTTATTTAGCTGATTGTTTATTATTCAAATCTTTAATATTTTTATTTGGGTTTATTAACAACCTTTCTTTGTTTTGCAGATAACCTTTATTGATTTTGTCTTCTTGATTCCACATCTGGTGAATCAATCGTGGATGGTGTATTCTTCCGTCATCCTTCTTCAAGTTTGATGTTTCATTGGAGTTGTTTGGACATTTCCTTTCTCACTGTCACCACATTTAAAAGAGGCTGATTGCCTAGTGATTCATGCTATTGTTGGTTCATATGTATTCTAAGTTGGAACTTTTGCTTTGTGACATATGGTTGCTGACAGTATTGGAGAACATTTTAATATTGGAGTTGTTGCTATTGCCGACAAATATTGGAGAGCATTTTTATTTCTATTTGAAGGGGTCTTTACACTTTATCTGCCTCATCCTTACTGAAACCTTGTTGAATTTATAATGTCTAGCTCAGACTCTGATGAAGCTTCCGCTCCCACTGCAAATTTAGAGAATGAGGCTTTTAAAAAAATTCTCCACACGGAAATAAAGGCATGCATGTTAGAGAGCCTAGCTCAATTTATGTAATCTAAACGTTCCCTCCCAGATGAGGATATTGCCCAACATTCATCAGATCTAAAGGGCAAGAGACTAAAAAAGAACAAGCATGTTGACAAGAGCATGGGAGGTCTTGGCACCTCGTCAAATCAAGGAGGTCTTGGCACCTCATCAGATAACGGAGGTCTCCGCACCTCAAATCACCAGGGTGTCCTTGGTAGCACAAGAAATACAGGTGTCCTAAGCGGCAAAAAAGACAAGAATGCTCTTTATAGCATAGAGGATGAGAATTCAGATGATTCTGAATTTTTGGATGAATACGTCCTCGACCTCAATGACGAGGATCAGGACTTTGATGAAGGATTAGAGGACATCCTGTGCTCCTCTAAAGATACAATCCATAATCCATTAGAAGAAATGTTCTCCCCTCTAAATTTGAAGCATCCATGGACTACTGAATGGTCTCCACAAGAACACGTTGCAAAATTTAATAAAATATGGATCAGAAATCCTTTGGAAAGAGAAATACACAACATCCTTAGGGCATAATGTTCAAACCCTCTGTAGAAGACTTAAACTAGGGCCTGACCCTAGAAAAGGAATGGAAAAATCCCTTAAAGGCTGTCAAGACCATTTCCTAGACATTCTCGGTCCACTGGCGAGGATTTTGGATTCGGCAGAAGAAAGCCACATCCAGGGCACTCTTCTTAACACCGAAATGATTAGGGCATGGACCCAGAGGGCTATCATCCTTCTAGTCAATGCCAATGCAAGTATCAACACTGAGAGACGTAGAATGGTCCTTACTAAAATAACCCCCAAACTGAGCGACCTGGCCGAGAAAGAATCCTCTCGGAGTCCTAAAGGGGTGCTCTTCTGGGAGGAACTCATCAAATCTTTGGGCAAATATGTTTCTACATTTAAGGAAATTAACAATTGATTAACGCCGACTGGACGAAGTCCAGACATTCTAAGGTCATACTCCTTCATGCATTCCACAACGCAGAGTTTAGGATGAAGGTCAAAGCGAGGATAGAAAATGGAGTCGGACATTGTTTTTGTCCTCCTGTGGACGTCAAACTTAACACCAAAAGGGTTATAAGAACGATAAGTAATATCGAGGGAACGAATGTCTGAAGACCTTCTGCAAGAAACAAGGCATAGAAGGGTAGCCAGTTTAAGAGAAAGATTCTTCCTGTTAAGGAGAGAATTAGAAGGCCAGTCAGAGAAGAGACGAAGAATCAAGTAAACGTCCCAAAGGACGTCATATTTGGGTCTAGGAGGCCTTTTGATACGAATAGCCTTCATGACCCTACAAATAATGACATTTTTACCAATGGACCTACCATTAACAAGGGAATGGCCTGCAGAAATTGCAGATCTAAAACAGTTAATAGACCTGTAACTAAGACCTTTCTCGAATTGTTCAACCAGGAAGTTGGTCACATTAACAATAGGGGCCTCCAAGGGATCCAGGTTCCTTTCCAGGCACCAACAAACCCAGAGTTTCCAGATTCTATTGTATCTATAATGGGTGCCTGGGGCCCAAGACTCCCTGAGGAGGATTGAAGCTGAGTCCGAAAGGCCTGAGATTTCATTAGATCTCCTGACACCTTCCAGGCAAGAAGGGATAAACTCCGATTGAGGATAAGAGGGTGAATACGACCGTCCGAGTCCATGAGGAGATCCTCCAGTGAAGGGATCAGGAAGGGAACGCTGCAAGTCAATTCCAGGGCAGTGGGAAACCAGGCCTGGGAGGGCCAGAAAGGAGTTATTAAAAGGAGGAGACACTTGTCGTGTCTCACCTTCTGCAGCACTCGCTGAATCATTGAAAAAGGAGGGAAGGCATAACCCCGGAGATTGCCCCAATGTTGGAGGAAGGAGTTGAATGCCCGAGCACCCGGGTCGGGCATCCAGCTGAAATAATCCGGAAGCTGGGAGGTGAGTCTGCTTGCAAACAGATCCACCTCTAGAGGGCCCCAGATCTGATTCAGGGTCCTGAAGACATAAGGATTCAGCTTCCAGTCGCTGAAATCCACAAGGAAGCGTGAATTCCAGTCCGCGGAGGAGTTGGCCGCACCTGGAAGGTATTCTGCTCTCAGAGCAATCTTGTGCTCTAGGCAAAACATCCAAAGCTTCTTGGCTAAGTCCGAGAGGTCTGCAGACTTCGTGCCTCCAAGACGATTGATATAGGCCACCGCTGAGATGTTGTCCATCTTCAAAAGGACAGACCTCCCCTGAAGAGAATTCCTGAAGCTCATGAGAGCATAAAGACCGGCGGTCAATTCCAGGAAATTTATGTGGTGGAGAGATTCCTCCTGAGACCAAAGCCCTCCTGTGTTTTGATTCAAGAGGCAAGCACCCCAGCCATGCAGGCTGGCATCTGATTCCAGGACGAAATCCGGGGATGAGCCAAAGATGGCTTTCCCGTTCCATGCCTCCAGGTTGTTCAGCCACCAAAGCAACTCTGAACGAGAATCCGAATCCAGAGTAACAAGGTCCCCATACCAGAGACCTGATCTCAGAGCTCTCGCTTTGAGCCTCTGAAGAGCCCGATAGTTGAGTGGGCCTGGAAATATTGCTTGAATTGAAGATGAAAGAAGACCTAGAAGTCTGGCCAAGTCTCTGAGGGAGAGATTCTGACGGCCCAAAGCATGCTTTATTTGCTTCTTTATTTTTGAGATCTTCTTGGAAGGAAGAAGGAGGAGGCAACGAGAGGTGTCGACCGTGAAACCCAGAAACTCTAACGATGTTGAGGGAGTCAGGGAGGACTTCTCCTTGTTTATAATGAAACCTAGGCTTTCTATGAGTTTCATAGAAAAGTCCAGGTCCCGTATCAACTGCGCCTTTTCTTGTGCCATAATGAGAATATCGTCCAGGTAGATAATGAGACGAACACCTCTTGATCTTAGGTGAGACACAACGGCTCTCATGACCTTGGTGAAGCACCATGGTGCGGAAGAGAGACCAAAGGGCAGAGCTTGAAACTGGTACAAGCGGTCTTTCCATAAAAACTGGAGGAAGCGCTGATGAGCCTTGGCCATGGGGATGGTAAAGTAGGCGTCTTTGAGGTCTAGTTTGACTAACCAGTCCCCTTCTAGAAGAAGGTCCCTCAGGAGGTGAATACCCTCCATCTTGAAATGTCTGTAAGAGATGAACCTGTTTACTTGGCGGAGGTTTATAACCGGCCTCCAACCCTTGTCCTTCTTTTTGACTAAAAAGAGGTTGCTTACGAAACCCATGAGGTCCAAAGGAACCTCCAGTATAGCACCTTTTTGAATCATTGAGGAGATTTCCTCTTCGATGATGTCTTGTTGAGCCGGGGACATGGGAATACACCTCGGGAGCGAAGTCTGGACAGGTTCGGACTCGAAATCTATTGTAAAGCCTCTCACGGTGCTCAGAACCCAAGCATCTTGAGTGATGCATTCCCAATTTTCTAAGAAATATTTCAGTCTGCCCCCTACCTTTAAGGGGAAAGAAAGGGAAGGGAGAGGGGGAGCGCTCACCTGAGGGATTATTCTGGACGCTTGATCCACGAGATCTGAAGCCTCTGCCGCGCTGTCCTCTACCTCTCTGGGGGTAGAATTGCGGGGTTGAATATTGCTGGTACTGCTGAAATTGCTGGTATCCTCTGCCAGTTCCACGTGATCTGAAGTTGGGCCTCTGGAAGTAGCGGCCGGAAGATTGGCCTCGTCTTCCGGCCCTTCCGAAAAGGTTATTGCCCGAATTAAAAACTTTTCGCATATTTTGCTGTGCCCTGTCAAGGGCCGTAAAGGTCGAGACATATTTCCCAAGGGATTTAATCAGATCTTCTCCAAAGAGGAGTCCTTTCTGGTTTTTAGTAGGTTCTTTATCGGCAAGATCACTGAGCTTAGGGTTAATCCGAGTGAGGACCACTCTACGCCTTTCGGCGTTGATGCCTGCGTTTGCATTTCCTAAGAGGATAATGGCCCTTTGGCTCCAGCCTCTAATCAATTCGGCATCGAGGCGAGTGCCTTCAATGTGGCTCTGTTCTGCAGAGTCGAGAATCCTCGTGAGGGGGCCAAGTACGTCGAGGAGACGATCCTGGCAAACTTTCAGGGATTTCTCCATACCTTTCCTGGGGTCACGCCCCAGCTTGAAAAGGAATTTAATTAGATCAGGGTCGAGATTAGGGGTGTAACAAGACTTATCACCCACACGAGGTCTAGCGCATTCTGCTCGTAGAATGTTGCGAGTCTCATTCTCCAAGGGGAATCTGATCCATTTTTTAACAAACTTCGCAACGTGTTCCTGAGGGAACCATTCGGAGCTTCGGGGGTGTTTTAAGTTTTGAGGAGAGAGCATCTCCTCGCCCAAGGGGTTAGAGATTACATCTCTCGAGGAGGATGTACCCTCTTCAGTAGGGTTTCCGAAGTCGTGATCCTCATCATTAAGGTCGAGGACATACTCGTCGAGAAATTCGGAGTCATCCGATCCAATATCATCATAGCTATCATGAGCATCGGTTGAGCGTGTGTCGCTTTGGACACCTTGTTTCTTTGTGCCGCTAAGGACACCCACACTGTTTGAGGTGCGAAGACCTCCTTCATTCCTTGAGGTGCTAGGACCTCCTTTATCCGATGAGGTGCAAAGACCCTCCATGCTCAATTCATTATAGTTATTCTTCTTTAGTCTCTTACCCCGGGCTGAGCCGTCTTCTTGAGGGGGGCGCTTGGAACTAATGATCTGAGCGAGCCCCTCCCTCAGACAGCTTTTCATCTCCTTCTGGAGTATTTTGTTAAACTTGATACTGGGCAGATCCTGGGAAGGGGCCGAAGCCTCCTCAGAGCCTGAGCTAGACATGGGACTGATATGTCTTTCTAACGGGGATATACTGGAAAAAAGACAAAATCAAGGTCGAAATTAAGTATGGCAAGAAATCGCCAACAATGTGCTAGCTGAGGCACAATAACGTGTTCCACCGAGAAAAGGACTCGGATATAATATTCCCAGTAAATTGAAATTATTTCTGAGCCAATAAGCCGAAAATGCTCTATTTCCGTTTTGCCAATTAGTAAATATGCCAACTGCCGCTTGCGAGGGAAGCAGCGCGTGCAAGGCAGGGGTTGCTATGGACACGCCGTCACAACCCTGCCGGCGCGTGCGAAATAGAGGAAATGCCCTTAGCAACATGATGACGCTGCGTCGTTGTTGCTCAGGGTCATTCCTCGAATGCGCCACAGCCTCGCGCTGCCGGGCGCGGGGAGAAAATGCAACCGCTAAGGGAAATCAGTGAAAGAAGGTGAGGGTAACTACCTTCGCTAAAATAACGATGGGTATCGCCAAGGGGAGACGCGCTAAGCGCGGAGAAAGTGGGGAAAAAACCGGACCGGTTCGTTCTGTGAAACGGGAGCGAGTCGGGATATTACAGATAAAGTAAGAACATTCAGGGAACCGCAAATAGGCGTGCGGGGGGGGGGGGTTTGCAACGAGGGAATTTCCATATATTGGAAATTGGTAGAGGGAGGGTGTGTAGGTTATGGGGAAGGGAAACTATCACACCATAAATACACACTTATACTAGAGTCAAAAGCCCCAAGGTTATAAGTTAAACCATTAAAACACTATAAGTAATATACTATACCATTAAAGGTTAGAAAAAACATAGATAAACAGAAGAGTATAAGAGTAGACTTATCTGCTTGGGAGCCGCATTTAAAAGAGGCTGTGTGTTGTTGGCTCATGGCTCTTAGCTGTTGCCTTTGTTCTATTTTGGAACTGTTATATTGTGATGCGGCTGCTGGGATCTGCATTAAAGATTTATGCATAATGTATAATGTAGCCTCCGGTCTTGTAATGAAATTAAAGTTTGCCATTACTTAAATTGTGGTGTCACTCCTCAACTTTTTAAAAAATGTTCTGTCTCTTTAACACCCTTCCTCCCAATACACTCGTAGCTCAGTGCATCCTAGCAACCCAGTGGAACTAGTAGGTCACAAGTTCACAGCACATTCTAGAAGGAACATGCTACTTCTAAATAAGATACAGCAGGTGTAGTTTACTCCACAGACTCAAAAGCAAATCCATGTCTGTATTACATTTCTTTTTGTAAACTACAACCAATAATAAGACTTCTTTCTTCTTGAAATATATCTTTAAGAAAAAAACCAGCTCCATTCAAACTGCTTTTCCGTTGGAAAACGACCTCATTTAGGTCCAGCCTTCTCCTAACTATTACAGCTCCTTCAATTCAAAAATGCTTAGAGTATGGATTGTGGGCCACAGCTATATTTATTGGGCTAAAGAAGCTGCAAAAAAGAGAGGTATTGACAGGGACTCGGGTTTGCCAAATGTGCAGATTATAGGTTGGGCCAGAGAGGGTTTAAGTTTCATCAGTTGCTGGCTTGGCCATTGTGAATTCCCAAGCTCCTCACCTCATGATTGTGCACTGTGGTGGCAAAGACCTAGGCACATTGACGGGTAGGGCTGGAAATCGTAATGGAGGAAACCTTTGCAGAACTGATGTTGCTTTTCTGTCACACTGTCTTGGTGTACTCTAATATATGCCAAAGACAGCATTGGAAGTGGCAAAATCAATTCTGTGCACAGATTGACAAAGCCAGGAAACACGTTAATAGAACTGTTCCTGCATTCCTCAGAGATTAATGCATGGGCTGTATCTATAACAACAATCTGCATTTTGACGTACATGGAATTTACATAAATGATGGAGTGCACGTTACAGATGAAGGCAGCAGGGTGTTTCTAAGTGACCTGAAACTCTGAATCCGGTGTTTTGTATAGCAGCCATATACACACAACCAATACAACAGCTCTTGTCAGAGCCAAGCTAGTACCTGAAATATTGAGACTTTTTTCTAAACATTTGTTTCTTTAGTTTTTGACAACCTTAATGAAGACGTTGTGATCCTCACGAACGCGTCTCAAAAAACAGAAAACAAAAGCAGACATTCAATAACCACTGACATCCAAAAATATGTAAAAAAATTCATTGCGAAGATTGCCCTACTAATATTACTATACACATACTTCTTTCAAAGCATGTTTAAACGCCTATTTGTGTACTAAGTTTCTTTAAAAACCATCTTTCAGACCTAATTTCCTTTTACACGGTTATTTGGGATGTTGCGCTGTCATGGTTAACCGCAACTTTTCCATAAAGTGTAAAGCACATATATCCACTCATATTACAGTACTTTACCCACTCTCAAATATGTCTTGTGTCTTTAAAACATGTATTCAGAATTTCTCAAAGAAACGTTACATGTTAAGTGAAGCTAGCACACAAACTCTCAAAAGACGTTCTTCACTATTACCCCTCCCCAATTTTAAACAGAGCATGTTGAAAGGATTGTGGGCCACAGCTATATCTATTGGGCTAAAGAAGCTGCAAAAAAGAGAGGTATTGACAGGGACTTGGGTTTGCCAAATGTGCAGATTATAGGTTGGGCCAGAGAGGGTTAAAGTTTCATCAATTGCTGGCTTGGCCATTGTGGATTCCCAAGCTTCTCACCTCATGATTGTGCACTGTGGTGGCAAGGCCCTAGGCACATTCACCGGAGTAGGGCTGGAAATCGTAATGAAAGAAACCTTTTCAGAACTGATGTCTCTTTTCCGTCACACTGTCTCGGTGCACTCTAATATATGCCGAAGACAGCATTGGAAGAGGCAAAATCAATTCTGTCCACCTATTGACAAACCCAGGAAACATGTTAATAGAACTGTACCTGCATTCCTCAGAGATTAACGCATGGGCTGTATCTATAACAACAGATGAAGGCAACAGTGTGTTTCTAAGTGACCTGAAACTCTGCATCCGTAGTTTTGTATAGCAGCCATATACACACAACCAATACAACAGCTCTTATCAGAGCCAAGCTAGTACCTACAATATTGAGACTTTTTTCTAAACATTTTTTTCTTTAGTTTTTGACAAACTTTACGATGACATTGCGATCCTCGCAAACAAGTCACAAAAACAGAAAACAAAAGCAGACATTCAATAACCACTAACACATCCAAACATATGTTAAAAAAAATACATTGTGAAGGTTGCCCTACTAATATTACTATACACATACTTCTTTCAAAGCATGTTTAAACTCCTAATTGTGTATAACGTTTCTTTAAAGAACATCTTTCAGACCTATTTTCCTTTTTCACGGTTATTTGGGATGTTGAGTTGTCATCGTTAACCGCGACTTTTCCATAAAGTGTAAAAAACATATCTCCACTCATATTACAGTACTAGGGGTTTCTAACAGTATTCTCTAAAGTCATGTTTTCCAGAGAGATTCTATAAAAAACATCTCTAAAACCTATTTTATCTTTTCGCAGTGACTCCATAGACAGCAATGACATCGGTTATCGCGATCCCCATGGATACGTCGTGAAAACGGAAAACAAAAGCCGACATTTAATGGCCACCAACACATCCAAGAATAATATGTAAAAAAATCAATTCTGAACAGTGCATTACACATAGTACTATATAGATACTTATTTCAAAGCATATTTAAACTCATACTTGTCTTCTAAGTTTCTTTAAAAACCATCTTTCAGAACTATTTTCTGTTTTCACGGTTAGTCAGGATGTCACAATAGTATCATTAACCGTGACGATCATGCCTTTTTTATAAAGTCTAAAATACATATATAAACACATGTTACCGTATTTTACAATCTAGGGGGTGCTTACGG